>NC_039252.1:17092526-17137526 GCF_003368295.1 Carassius auratus
TTTGCAGATATAACAAATAAGTAGCTTAACTTTTAAAATAGGAGGAACTCCTAAGTGCATCCAGTCAAACACTGTTAATTATTAAACATGTTTATATTGAGGAAACACCAAATTGAGAACCACTACTAGGCCTACAGAGAAGATTTTATGTGCAAGAACAAGTTCATGTTACTGTAACAAAGTATGCAAAATTATCTGCTTGTATATTGGTTTTAACATACCAAGATAAAGCTTAATGATTTCATCAACAGTGCAGGAAATGCCTCTCTACAAGTGAAAGAGCACAAGAAAAAGCTAAAACATGAAGATATTATGCAAAAACCCTTCTCCAAAGCAGATAAGAGGCTATCGACACAAATAACCACCATTCGGGATACCAGGAAGTGA
Source organism: Carassius auratus (assembly GCF_003368295.1). Taxonomy (NCBI): domain Eukaryota; kingdom Metazoa; phylum Chordata; class Actinopteri; order Cypriniformes; family Cyprinidae; genus Carassius; species Carassius auratus. The sequence goes on from NC_039252.1 coordinate 17,092,914, forward strand.
TACAAGAAACAAACCCCTTGGAGCAACAGTGTCTTAAAGCAAGAAGAAGTGAACTTGTTAAATGGAATTATATATTGAGAATTTTATAAGTAATAAACGCATAGTCAGAAACTATAACTGCTATGTGGGAAAATTATACACTTTAGCATAATTATACAAAAATACTTGACTATGTAATGCCACAGTTGACCAAGTATTCCAAAGACATGCGAGATAAATATTTCTCTTGATCTACAAACCCGATTCCTAAAAAGTTGGGACACTTTACAAATTTTGAGTAAAAAAGGAATGGATTAATAAACATGGCCTTGTCCAAACTTTTTTGAGATGTGCTGATGCCATGACATTTAAAATCAACTTCTTCTTCCCTTAAAATTATACATTTTCTCAGTTTAAACGTTTGATATGTCATCTATGTTGTATTCTGAATAAAATACAGAAATTTGAAACTTCCACATAATTGCATTCTGTTTTTTTCCCCCATTTTTTAAATTTGTCCCAACTTTTTTGGAATCGGGTTTGTATGTAGAATATATGTTCTCAGACACAGGTGCTCCTTGGGTCAGGCGGTCCAACTTTTGTAACCTGAACATAGCAGCGACTGAAACAGTAACCTGTCATCCACTACCAGAGCGTTAACTCTAAACCCACAAGAAGATACGACTGCAACCCAAACATTTACACCACAGACAGAATCAAGACAACCACAGAGACAGAAATGAACATGCCTGTTCAAGAACTAGACGTCTGATTGGGTAATCACAGACTACTAATGCTGCGTCAACACCATAAAATAAAGAAAACAACAATCTCCATGTTACACTCTTCCTAAGCATAGTTACCTGATGAAACAACAAGAGAAAAAGTATTATGGATGAGGGGAAGAAAAAAAACAAGACACTTTTATGGAATACCTTTCACACGCAGACACTGTGCAAGACTTACATTGGCCTTGAGTTCAGTGTGTAAAACCTCAATTTATATGATATTGTAAATCCAAAACCCTGAAAGACAAATAATAATAAGAAAGTTATATTTTAATAAATACAATCAACACATATCACGAAGAGCCAAAAAATACCTGTGTATATTATATATATATATATATATAATATATATATATATATATATATATATATATAAAAGTATTAAAAGGTATACAAAGTAATGCTTATGGCTTTTTGACCATATGTGATATGTAATTACCATAGTACAAGCTAATCGTTTTTTGTGTGTTGCTGGCAACAATGTAGCTAATTACCAGTAAAGAATAATACAACATTTTCGCGCCATTTAAAATTCTAACGTTACACTATAACGAATCTATTGATACATTCCTCGCTTAACTGAAACAAAGCGCGGTTAAGAAAAACACCGCGGGATCAAACAGGTCAGCGAAGTTTAAAAGATGGTTATTTATCCTCAATAGTACGAACATCTATTCTCAAAACTACGATACCTGCTTAATTTAAAACATATGTCAAATATAAGCAAAAGAATGTTTAGTAAACTGGAACTAAACGACATGACAACAGCAGCAGCACTGACAGACAGATGTGTTTATAAATAAAACAACAACGATCACATCTTTAGAAATGCGGCTTAGTTCTCATATACAAGTGTATTATAGTTAAAGGTTAAAATAATACACTTTAAGGATGGTTTCGTCTTACCTTTTCCACTATCAAAGAGGTTTTTGTTCCTCTACTTTTTTCGGAAACACACAGGTTTGGAAAGTTGTACCACGTGACGCAGCCTATCCCTGCGTGTGACGTCATCAGAGACGTGAAGACTTTACCTGAAGAGGGAAATAAAATATCGAGCTGCTGTCTTAATTCATTAGAAACTTATTTCTTATTTTTTTCTCACAGGTTTTTAAGAGCAATGTTGACGTTGACTGAAACTGGTGACTAACGTCACGCTGAATATGCTCAGACTCTCAGGTGACATCATTTGCCTGATATTTATCATGCAGATAGGTATATACATTTTTTTAAGAATAATATATTTGTTTACATAATAGAGTATATAATGCATTAATGAAGTAGTTAAACTTAAGTAGTTATAAAAAATGCACATTGGGGATATTAGCAATATTTAATAAGATATAGGCCTATTTTGAATAAATCACACACGTGACTCACTACAGGAAGAGTTTGTGCTTCCTCTTTACTATAAAGATATAATTTATATTCAAATCAGAAGTTGGATTATATAGAGTTTCATGTTGTTTCCTCATGCAGTCTTCAATCTACAATGGTGATGTGTTTCCTGACCTAAATTTCTGTGATTTACATATTTGCAAATCATCAGTATTGTGCAGTCACATCTTGCTTACTCTACATTATTTGCTGGGAAAAACAGCATGCTGATTTTTCTGTGTTTACTGTTTTAAACAAGAGTTATCTCTTCATGTGCTGTAAGTGTGATTCATTTTCAAACATATTTCGATAAAACTTGAAAAGGCAAAACAAAAAATGACTTTCAGTTGACACATGGAAAGCAGTTTCGATTCAGTAAGTTGAGGAACTAATGAAGCGTTTGAAGGAAGAATATGTGGAAATAGGCTCAGTACCTGCTTTAAAAACAAAGTCGTAGTGTTGTTCAGGTGAAAACAAAACTATTCTCGAGCTGAAGACAAAGATTAGTTTAGATTAAAGATTGGGATTCTTAAATAAATATGATCTGCAATAAACATTTAAAACACCCTTTCTTACATCACACTTCTATAAACACACTGGTATTGAGCTGCATAACTGATTTGCAAAATATTATGTCTTTTTATGGTCGACCTCTCGTTCACATTAATGAATAGGAGCTCTTTCAGTAACAGCTGCATAACCTAAGGACTAACTTTTAATTTAACATTTATTTGTGTTAAAAAGTATTTGTGTTGCAGTAGAAATAAACACACACACAACTGAATCAAATACTGAAATATTAACATTCCAGCCAGGGAGCAGACCAAATGAGACAGAACAAATGCTCATATAAAGTTGTCCTGGTTTTTAATAATCTTCTCAAAACTGTAACAAAAACATTTAGCCTATGCATTGTTCATTGTTGTTGTTTTTTAAAAGAAATGTTTTAGTTGTACATTATTCTAAAAATGTATAGAGAACATTCAAAAGAAATGTTCTATTAATGTTTGCAAAATTATGAAATGAAATGTTTCCTTTAATTTTTTCTTTCTCCTTGGAGTGTTACAAGCTCTTGGTTCATGAAAAAGATCTGTAAGGTTGCAAATCCAGAGTTTTGCGTATTGTGTGTGTGTGTGTTTGAGAGAGAGAGCGGGTGGGGTGGGGGGGTCACACAGTGCAGTCAACTGTCTTAACCGTCCGTGTCTTGTGTCCTGCAAACACATACGAGCTTCATCACTGTGTCTGTCACGCGACTGTTCTCCTTTCAGTCTCAAACCGATGGTTAACTAAGGACATTATTAATTGTCTTTACATTTATTTTGAAAGATGAAGCTCACGGTTATGGAAAGCGGCGTTACATTTCCGATGAGTGCTTGCAGTGTTCGGCCAATCACAATACACTGGGTCAGTTGGCCAATCAGAGCAGACTGCACTTGTCGGAAAGAGGGGCTTTGTAGAAAACAATGTGTTTGAGAGAGGCGGGGCATACATGACCTACAATAATGTACAGTATTTTGAAAAATAATGTTTTTATTTATTTTTTATTTTACATTAAAGCATGTCAAAATATTCTGTTACACCAAACACACCAAATAATGATCTTTACAAGAGATGCATACGTCTTCTGGTTCCCAACAGTCATCAGAAGTGAGAAAAAAGTGTTTAATGAGTTTTAAATGTGGATATTTATGTCTACAAAAAACGCATGGATTCGCTACAGGGGGCCTTTATTAACCCCCTACCATGGGAGGGATGTTTTATTACAGATGCGCGCACTTTATTTAACATCTTCTAAACAGTTGACAACACCCGCTTACCCCCATTGAAAGGCTTGGAAGAGCAAGGGCAATTTTTTATATAACTTAAATTGGATTATTCTGAGAATGGTAAGTCACATAGGATGCCTGAGAGTGAGCAGAACATGGATGAATTTTCATTCTTGAGTGAACTAACCCTTTAATGGTCTTTACTATGGTACTGCACTGTTTAAAGGCTCACGTAAGATCACGTGATTTTTAGCGAAGTCACAACTTTCAAAACTGTAGTATGCAGGATTTGTCTTCTGTAAGTTTTTTTTAATCTTCTTCTTTCTCTTCGAAAAAGACGGAGTTGTTAAACAGCAATACAGTCCGTTGCAAACGCGGTACTTCAGTCCCTGACTCACTATATTTTTTTTATATCCTGTTGAAAATTAAACATGACGTTACTCTAAACAGGGTCAGTCAAAAAATAATGCGCGTCCCCTTTAAACAGCGACTCTTGCGCCGGCTGGAAATGGTCGCTCGCGCAGTCGACTGTGGAATTTACTGAGGAAAAGAAAACATTAGCTAGCTGCTAACAGTGAAATACACTAACATTTTAGCCGAACACAGCCAACAAACGAAGACGAGCTGAACATGACACATATTAAGGTAGCTAATGAAACGGAAAGATGTCATAAAAATTATATTCCAGTCACCTGGGTTGTATTTATGTTTGTGTGTGATTAGACGCTAACAGCTAGAAGCTAGTTAGCAGATCGCTAAGGATAACTCAACAGCTAATACAACTTTATGAAAAATAGTAAGTTGACGTAACGTTACTATCTATTTTTGATACTTTGGAGTTATGAAAGCGTTATTATTGTGTGCTGAAACGCTTTGAATGTTGTGCTTTATTAGTTTCTGACAGTGCAGTAGGCAAGTAAGTTACATTATATTCAAATGGATCATTCGAGACTTTATCTTAGATAAATAAGGATGTTGTTATTAATATTGAAATAATAAGCACTAAGTAAACGTCAAACAGTTAATTTAACGTTAGGTGAATATCGCAATGAACAGCTCTTTCGAAACAAAACTCAAGACAGAAATCCTAGATATTAACTAAAGTCTGAGTGAATTAATTCAGTATATTTTGTTTGTATTTTATAGTTTCCTGGTTAAAATGTATTGCTATATATAATGTGTTTTTTGTCAAATCTTTGATTTGCACTACAGATCTTATGAAATCACACTTCCACTTTTCACTTCACAATAAATCACAGCAAAGTAAACATCCAGAACTGTTATTGTGTATTCAGATGTTTAAAATATAAAATTTTTACAAATCTTCAGATTTAACTCGTTAACTGCCACCTGGCCCCTCGGTGGGACGTCTATGTTTACTTCACTATATTACAATTAACTCCTAATCTAATCATGACAAACTATATATCGTTGGAAAGGTCTAATACTCCTAATATTTTACCAATCTCTTTTGCTAAAAAATTATGTAGGAAAAGTAATAGATTAATTTATGGCAAAAGTGCACCTCAAAAACCTACATCATAACAGGAGTCCTGACCTTTGTAAAAAAAAAAAAAAAGTCGTCTTTGTTGCCTTTTTCTCGATCACACTTTAGAAATCATCAGAAATTATATATCACTTAAAAACATAAATCTAAAAATTAATCCTTTGAAAACCATTTTAAATTCAAAATCATATTACAAAATGTTTTCAGTCATGAATTATAAAAATTGAGGTTTGGATCTTGCACTTTCAAGTATGTTCAAAAATGTGAGTGACGGTTAACAGATTTAAATAATAGCCATACATATTTTTTCTCCACTTTTTGCTTATTTTTACTGAAGCATTGAGACAACAGCTTGTCTGTTTGTTTTTTTATTATTTTGTCTATTATTTTCAGTAACTACCAAGTATTCACTAGTTAGCTTCCTGAGACATAAATTTGTTATATTAATAAAATGTGTAATTTTTAACTTTCTCTTAACTGCTCCAGTTTCTCTGCAGGGGTAAGTGAGGCGTATCGTACCCGTCCTAGGATGGACAGCTATTTTAAGGCTGCTGTTTGTGACCTGGACAAGCTTTTGGATGACTTTGAACTCAATGCAGGTTTGAGGCTTTTGCTTTCATGATATTTATGTATAACAAATATAAATGTTGCACTTCTCAACTGGTGAGGAGGACACAATTCCTCTATTGATGTAAATTCAACCACTTTTGCCATTAATTTAATTGATCATACGTTCTGTATAATGTGCATGTATCCTGTAGTTTATGTATGTAGTTGGTAGTTTTTAAATTATCATTTTATTTGGATATATTTTAAAATTCTGTTTTATTCTTTTGATGGCATTAGTCTTAAGTGTCACATGATCATTTAGAAATATGCTGATTTACTGCTAAATTATTATTAATTATTAATTGGTACTCCATTAAAAATAGTTGTTCTTAATTTTATCTATTTTGAAAAGCATTTTGCTGCTTCATACTTTCATGGAAAGATGTTAATTTAATTTTTCAGGATTATTTGAATGGAAAGTTCAAAATAACAGCGTTTATTTGAAATAGACATTTTTAGTAACATTATTATTATTATTGCATTTTATTTTTATCGTACTTACCCCTAACCTAGGAAAACAACTAAGTCATGGTTTTCACAAAAATATGAAGCATTAAGTATTGATAATAATAATAAATGTTTCTTGAGAAATCTGCATTTTAGACTGATTTCTGAGGTTCATGTGACACTAAAGACTTAAGTAGTAATGTTTAAAATTCAGCTTTGTATCACAGGAATAAATTACATTTAAAAAATATATTTAAATATAAAAGTTATTTTAAATTACAAAAATATTAACACAATATTTTCAGTATTTTCAATCAAATAAACATCTTGGTGAGCATAAGAGACTTCTTTCAAAATCATCAAAAATAAATATTTATTTTAAACTTTTCACTGGAGAAATCTCATATATTATGTGTTATTCATAATATATAATGTGCAACAATATATATCCTATGTCGTCTTATCTTTATGTGAGTTTTATGGTATCATAACATTTATTCTGGTTGTTTAATTATGGCTGATGTTTTCGTGTTAGCTACATTATAAATTAATATGATGTTTTACTTAATTTTTAGAGGAGCTTGAGAACAAGACCACCACTTTAACAAGCCCTCCTTCTCTGGACGCCACAATCATTCCTGGTCACCATTTGGACGTTCAGAGCTTCGTACCAGAGCAACACACGGCCTCGCAAACACTCCCAGATGTCAATGCCCTGCACTATGGACTTAAATCACAAAGTATTACCTTTAACCAAAAAGATTCTTATTCGAATGAACGGCCGCTCACAGGTGTGGACCTCCTGTCCTCCGTTGATAGCAGAGGCATTAAAAGTTTGGCTCCTCCTTGTCCAGACCGCTCCTTGAAGCCGGTGTGTGATCTGGTGAATGATACGGGTTCTGCAAACCTCCAGCAAGCTGATAGTCAGGAGGACTTTAAAGAACTGGACGTTCCTGAGAAACAAACTAACGAGGAGCTGCTAGTGGATTTCGAGAGTCCTGTAGTCTCTTGTCCAGAAGATGCTTCCAACGCCGGTGAATTACCAAAACATGACTCTGAGGTTAACTACAACTCATTCAGCCTGCTAGATGTCATATTACCGACTGTTGGTGACCCTCATGGATTAAGTAGCATCACTCCTTTGGAGTGCAGTCGAATTGAAAGTCCTGAAGACTCAAACTCCAATGATCAGAACAGTTCTCCATGTGAAGTCTCAGTAAACGAGGAAGTTAGTCATTCAGATCCTCAAGCTACAGATGAAGCTGTTTCAGCAACCAGTAAAGATCACGCTGTGTCGCTCCAGCCGGATTTAACAGATACACAACTACCTGAAGATCTCAGTGTTAAAACTCCAGAGGATCCAGATGGAAGTCCCTCCTTGGAGAAGGAAACTTCACTATCTTGCTTGCCGATGGCTGTTTCTATGTGTGGATCCCTTGTGGCATCTTTAGACCCACAGGCAGCAGTGATTGAAACCAAAGATGTGGCTGAACTGGAAAAAAAATCAGTGATTCAAGAGGCTGAAGAGTTAATTCTTCCGTTAGAAGAACCCTCAACACCGTTCTCCTCCAATACACCTGATTCCTCACCTGAAGATGAACCTGAGCTTGTCCAAATCATGTCGAACACAGAAAGAGCGACTGCTGTCTCGGGCCATTACCCTGAAAGAAACTTTAAGCGCAATTTGTCACCGACAGAAAAACAGTTTCCTTCTCCGCCCTATTCAGAGAGTCCAAATTACTCCTACGATTTAAGTATCGCGAACGATTACCTTCCTGAAAGCGACCAGACTGTGATGATGGTCACGGACGAGGAGCTGGACGCCTTTCTGATGGGTCAGGGTGTGGAGATCAACTCCGACGCAGAAAAATTCGCAGATGACGGCTTTTCAGAATTGAACGGAAACGTGGAAGGCTTTTTAGACGAGGAGCTGCAGAGCTGCAAAGTTGAGACGTTTGCTTCTCCTGAGAGCGATGGTTCACTTCAATATCTGGAGGAGAGCGAAGGTTCGAACGTTTCTTCCTCATCTCAGGACAGCAGCCCGCTGAGGACAGACGCCACACAAACTATTAGCCATGAAACTGCAACCAGCCCTGTTGAGATTCAGTCAGTTTGCACCCCTCACCAAGAGTCAAATTACGGCGGGGCGAGACCAAAGCAGTTGTCCAACCGAACCGCACGCGCACGGCCTCCATCTGAAAGACACCGGACTGGTCATGCTGAACCCGATGTGTCATGCCTTTCTTCAGAGAATGGCTCACAGGTTTCTCCTTACCAAGATGAAAATAACTGTGAACCCCCTTCTTATCAGCAATATGATACCAGTTACAGCCACGATGAGCTTTCAGAGCCTCCACCGTACCCAGGAGAGAGTCCTGATCCACCAGGACACGAGGCCGAGGATCTGGGGTCAAAGCAGCCTCCGTGGGTCCCGGACTCTGAGGCTCCTAACTGCATGAACTGTGAGCAAAAGTTTACCTTTACCAAGAGGAGACACCATTGCAGAGCATGTGGGAAGGTGAGTTTGTTGTCCCTCAGTGTCAGTACCAACAATTATTTGAAAGATTTTAAATAGTATGGAGTCTTACGATTCATTTTTTAAAAGAAATTAATACTTTTATTTTGAAAGGATGCATTAAAAATGTTTTATTCATCAAAGAATCCTGAAAAATAAAATGCATCAAGTGTTCCACTGAAATAAGATGCACCTGTTTTCAGAAAATAATAAATAATAATAAATGTTCATTTAGCAGCAAATCAGCATATTAGAATGGTTTCTGAAGGATCATGTGACACTGAAGACTGGAGGAATGATGCTGAAAATACAGCTTTGATTACAGGAATAAATTACATTATAAAATGCATTCAAAATTCTCCCTGAAATTGGAATAGATATTTTAAATTGTAGTATTTATTTCACAGTATCGATGTTTTTACTGTAATTTGATCAAATAAATGTCTTGTTGAGCAGAAGAGTCTTCTCTCAAAAACATTGACTTTAACATTAACATAAAATTTTAACTGTAGTAGATATATATTTGATATTTTGATAAAATACATTGTAATAATAATAATTTGCTGCATTGGTTTTATGTGTATTTTACTGCACTATATGAATGTGAACATGGATGTTTGTAAACGTCTGGTAAAAGAGTCTCTAAAAAAACAACACAAGATTTAGTGCTAATTAGTGCATGCATATTACTTTTATTGACCACAGCTGCATGATACAAACTGAACTGAGCGATTTTACCTACATATTATTATAAAACAGTCTAACAAATATATTGTACTTTTTTTTTTTTTAATCTCAATGACCCCAAAGTTTTAATGAAATTTTGTATAATTGACCATTGTCCCAGGATGGTGAATTACTTGCTATATTACTCTGTACTCTTTCTCTTCACATAAAAAATTGTTTAAACACTGATCAATATTTAATGTCCATTAATTATTTCTCAAGTAAGTATCTTCATAATAAGCAATATATGTACAATCAGGGGTTTATTTTGTATACATGAACATAATTAGAGTCTTAGTAATGTGTTTGCTTCAGTTCTGAAAGTGACTTTGTAACTTTGTGAAGTTGTTGAGTGTCCCCTGACTTTTGGAGGTGAAAGGCAAATAACCGCAGTGTGAATCAATGAATTAACATGCAGTCAGCTGCGTTGAGGTCTGTGTCATTGTGTTCTCGTTTATTTATAATCACAGGAAAGCCTTAAACCTGTAGCCCGTTGCTTTAGACAGCAGAAGTACTCATTTTATGTATTCATGCAAGGTCTTTTGTTTTATTACGTCATTGTGTGGTTTATTTTTCTCTGGAGGTGCTAAATATAGAGGCAGATTTACTGGGTCAGCAGAATGTATTTTTAGAGTTGATATAGTTTCCCGCTTGAATTGCAGCACTGAGTTTCTGTTTTCAAGACATATTGGGCCAATAGATAAAACGTGCTAAAGGACACCAGAGGGTTTTCTCCAGATTTATGTCGGATGAAGTACTGCGTTTATTCAGTGACTGAGTGAATAATGTTGTCTGCTTTGCAGGTGTACTGTGCAAACTGCTGCAACCGCAAATGCAGACTGAAGTATCTGGATAAAGAGGCCAGGGTTTGTGTCATCTGCCATGCTACCATACAGAAAGGTGAGTGCTAAACCACTTTAATATACTCCACAGCTGGCTTGATAAAAATGAATTCAATATGTTCCAGTGGATGCAATGCACTGTACCTTTAAAACATCCATTACAACAACCAAACATTAAAGGGATAGTACACCCAAACACAACATTTTGCTGAAAATGTCCTCACCAGTTTGTGTCTTCGTTGGAACAGATTTGGAGAAATGTAGCATTGCATCACTTGCTCAGAAATGGATGCTTTGGAGTGAATGGGTGCTGTCAGATTGAGACTCCAAACAGCTGATAGAAACATCACAATAATCCACAAGTCATCCACACCACTCCAGTCCATCAGTAAAGATCTGGAGAATCAAAAGCGGATTCATTTTGATTGACCCATTTCTACACTTAGGCCTACATGAACTAAAGCCACAGATGGTTTATATTTAGCTGCTGTTATGTGGTAAACAGAAATTAGACTGATAAAATTCGTTTTTGAGGGAGAACTATTTGAAAGCACTTATTGTATTGGTATTGTGATATTGGCATTAAATCTTTGAAAGAGCTTTGTTTGATGCACTTAGTATGCATTAGTTATGTCTAAGAAGTAATTGACTCTAAAGGCCCATTTGCACGTAAAATGATAACAGTAATGAAAACGTTAAAAGAAAAATGTAATGTAAAAATAAATATTACATTTAAATATAATTAAAAAGAAAGTAAACACTGTTACCAAAAGGGCACTCAATATTCTGGGAAGTTGTGTGCATTGGGAATCATATTTTTTTTCTTCAAATTAAGCCAAGGTAATACTCATTTTACCGTAACCCAAGTCTGCAAGGTTTGTGAAACTAAATATTCATTAGTCATTCAAAGATTTGTTTAAATGAAATAAATGCGTATTTGCTGAATCCTGATGCAAACGAGATAGTATTATAATGTTTGCCTTTCTATTACTAATAATATAAAAGCATTATATCTTTATAATACTTTTTGTATTGTTCTTTTGTATTGTATTTGTTATTGTAACAGTTCTATCTGATTATTAGATCAAACAGAAAAACGTATCGGCAGAACAATGCCAAACATCAGCCGATATATCGGCCTTGGTGATATATCAGTCGACCACGATATGATATGAACTCTGTTCTTTTAAATATAGAACAATTTTAACAATTTTGAAAATCTATCAGTCTTTATTAGTTCTGATAGATTGTAACTGATTACTAAAGGTGCATTTACACAAAAAAACAATAACTATAGCCATAAAGTAAAAAAAACAAAACTCTCTAACTTTAAGAAAACAGTAGCATCCACACAAAAATAAAGCGATAACAACATTGAGAAACAAAATAGTTGGAATCATTTTCACAGATTTTTTTTTTTTCATCTAATGAACGCTAAAAACATTAAAGCGCATGTTGACGTCACATTCATGAAACTTTCTGGGAGTTAAGTCTACAATTAGAATAAATATAATGTTATTGTATTATATGAATGTGGATGCTGATAGAGCTATTATTGTAAGTATGTTTTTTCTTGGTGTAAATCAACACTATTACCAACCAATAATTGTTAAAGTTGGATCAACAGAGGGCAGTGTCAAAATCAAAAAGTGCATTAAGAGTGATGAAGTTTTTTACAAAACCAAACACATGATCCCTTTCTCCTCTGGTTTTCTCCACGCATGTAGCACAGATTTCAAGTTTTTACGACAACAAAGCTTTATTAGCGCACATCTTGCCAGCAGTGAATTCCCAATTTAATCCTTTATGACTGTTTTTCATACATGTTTTTAATGGCTTTTTTATACAATAGTTTAATAATGTACTTTTATTTTTTCAATGACATTGATATCCTTAGTTGATGCAATGCTGTCATGATGGTACTATTTTAGCATTATTATTGTAAATATGAATAAATATTTAGTTTGTTTATTTTTGTATCTTCAGATTTAGTTTAGGTTTAGGTTTATTTTGATTTATGTACTCTAATAGTATTTATTAATATTTTGAACTAGCCTTTATTTTTAATTTTGAATGTTCATGTTTGTTTTAGTAATTTTTAATGTAATTTTATCAGTTAAAAAAATATATATATTTCAGTTTAATTAATTTTAGTAGTATTTTGTTTAATTGCCAAGGGAGCATTTTTAAGTTCTTAATCTCATAAGTGTATTTTATTTAATTCAAGCTTTACCTCTTTTTTTTGTTTTTATTTTATTTTTTTAGTTTCAGTCAGCAGTAATAACACTGGCTCACTTGCGTCACTTTTAAAACAAACAGATCCCGTATCCTTTTAATTTATGTCCAACTTTTTTGTGGACCAAACATCTGAAGCTCTTTTATTTTTCAAAGGCTGAATTAATGGAGAAGATCAAGGTTTTGTTTTTGCAGGTCTATGGCACAGAGAGCGTGCGGTCCATTTGCACATTAAAAAGGACATTAATGAGTTCTCACAGTGTTTGGTGCAGGGCTGGGTGGAGCCAGGGCTCTGGTGCGTGTCCTTGAGTGTGTGTGTGTGTGTGTTTGGTATAGGACCCACCTGGTGCAGTATTCGTGACACTCTCTCTCATTCACTCTCTGGGTTGAGGAATAGAGACACACACACACACACACACACACACATCTCGTCTTCAGGCGAGGAGGGTTTATCACCACTCTCAGCCATTTAATACGACCTCTGTGCTTGTGTGTGACGGACTGACTGAGCTTGCACTCGTAGCCAGAGACGTTTGCTTGTTCCAGGATAGACGACAACTCAGTGTGAGCTTGCAGAAGTGAGCTGCGCCCCGTCCGGGATGAGAGAGGCTCAAGGATGTTCCCTCCATCTCACTCACTCGCAGACTCTCTCTCGCTTAACAGCAAGGGGGACACTTCCTCCTTCGCTCGGCGCTCACTAACACGATCCTAGGAGACTAGCATGCAAACCATGATTAACCTGGAAGAGAGTTAATTTAGGATGAGGTAAGCTCACTGAACTGAATCGAAATCGAGCCCTCTTGAGGCTCAAACTATAATTGATTGTTTTATTTGGTTAACTCTTAAAGTTTGTAACTTTTTGGCACCGTCTTTAGTGAGTTTCCACATGCTGAAGGACGTTCTGTCCTGCTGGTTCTTGGCTTCATGGTTCCCATCTGTCATCTTGTTGTAGCTGTTTTCACAGGGAGCCAGCATATTCGGCTTCCATGCTTCTAGCTGTTTTGTTTGCGAGTGTCACAGGCAGTGCTAGTGTAGTCAGGTCGATGAGCATCTATGAGACTGTGGCTGCATTGGACATCCTGTTTCTTAAATTTGGTTTGGTGGCTCGTGCCCATCACTTTAATATCAACAGTACTGTGATTGACATAAACCGCTCTTGCTAGTAAATGTTTGATTTATTAGAATGTTACTCAGCTGATTGAAGTTTGTACTTTGGACTTTAGTCTTCATTTGGTTTACAATACTAGACAATAGACAATTATAACAAAATATTTGAGTGAACTTACTATATATACACTACCATTCAAAAGCTTGGAGTCTTTAAGATGTTTTTCCAAAAAGTGTCTACTGCTCTCCAAGGCTGCATGTATTTGATCAGGCAACATAAAAAAGTTGTACAATTGTGAAATATTATTGCAATTTAAAATAACTTTTTTTTTATGTGAATATGTTTTTAGATGTAATTTGCTCCAGTCTTCAGTGTTTCATGATCCTTCAGAAATCATTATATTATGCTGCTCAAAAAAACATTTCTGATTATTAGCAATGTTGAAAATATTTCTGTGAACAGTGATGCATTTTATTTTTCCGGATTATTTGATGAATGGAACATTCAAAATAACAGCATTTATTTTAAATGATCTTTTGTGACATTTTAAACATACTGTCGCTTTTGAACAGATATTAAATGCTGTATAAAGGTATTAATTTCTTTAAAAAACAAAATCTTACTCCCCTTATTCTTTTGAATGGTAGTGTATTATAAATATATTTGACATTTGAACTGCTCTTTCGCTGCATTTAAAATGGCACTTCACCCCAAAATTTAAATTTTCATCATTAAAGGGATAGTTCACCCAAAAATGTAAGTTTGTTTCTTCATCAGAACACAAACAGAGATTTTTATCTCAAACCATTGCAGTTTGTCAGTAATATAATGGAAGTGCATGGGAATCAAAGCTTTGAAAGTAAAAAAAATGCACAAACAAAACAAAATTAAACTCTGCAGCTCTTGATGATACATTGGCGTGTAAAGACACAAAACGATCAGTCTGTGCAAGAAACTGAACAGTATTTATATTGTTTTTTACCTCTGATTCACACAATGTCCGAACTGTCCTGAGTGCGTCAACAGCCGGCGTGTCATGCATCTTCTTCTTCTTGCTTTACGGCGGATCGCAGACTTATAAGTGCATTACTGCCACCTATCTCTCAAATGGACCATTCACACTCTATCTACAATCTCAGTTAGAAGTGTCAATGGTCCATTTGAGAGATAGATGATGGTAATGCACTTGTAAGTCTCATGTTGTTTTATCGAATACAAAAAGCAGAACATTGTCGCTTTTCTTTCCATAAAATATAAACCAGGGGTTATCAATCTCTGAAAAGCACCATAAAAGTAGTTCATATTTGCCAGTGTACTATTGAAAGTCATCCAGAAGTTAGATGAGTGAGGAACAGATTGAATCGTATTCACTGTGCTGCACTGGAGGGAAGAATTTTCTAAATACGTTTATGGAACTTTTTGTGCTAAATCTCTGTTTTTGTATTCAACAGAATAAAAAAAGAAAGTCATAAAACTTTGAGTAAATGATGTCTGAATTTTTTTGCTGAATTTATTTATGTTTGAGTATGTATGTTTGCATAAAACAGAATATTAATTTTAAAATAATTTAAGATCGATACGTATAAGATATTAGATGCTTACATATTAGATTTCTTTCATTACATAAGTCAAGATATGAAGTACTGTATTTTACAAAAGTATTTATTAGCAATTACTTAAATTTTGGGGTCTGATTAACTAAAATTCTGCACAGCCTTTAATGAGAAGCCTAAAATGTACCCACTGTTCCTTTCTCTCTCACTCATTCTCTCTCCCAGCATGACCTTTCATTCACCACACTGTACAGACTGATTTAGGAATGGCTGATTTTGTGTGTTTGTGTGCAGCTCAAGCCCATGAGAGAATGATGAGCCCTACTGGGCCCAGTCCCAATCCCAACATCCCATCAGAGTACTGCTCCACCATACCACCCATGCAGCAGGCCCGCGCCGCCGGCACCCTCAACTCTCCCCCACCCACCGTCATGGTCCCCGTGTCTGTCCTCAAACACCCCGGTAATGACGGTACGCACTGCACTCTGAGCCAGAGTTATAGCTCTCAGTGACTTCCACTTAATAGAATTAGTTCATGAATGAAAGTGTGTCTGCGTCCCAAATTTCCATGCACTACGTATCATATAGTGTACTAGACTAGGTTAGCGTGTTCACTGTACACTACTATGTGAAAGTTTTGGGTCAGGGTGAAGTTTCCATTCAGCAAGTATGCATTAAATTGATCAAAAGTGGCACATTAGTAGACATTTAAAATGTTTTTAAAAAAGATTTCCAATAAGTTCTATTCTTTTTAACTTTGAGTTCATCAAAAAATCTGAAAAAATAAAATGCAGTACCGTTTCCACAAAAATATGAAGGAGCACAACTGTTTTCAACAGTGATAATAATCAGAAATGTTTCTTGAGTAGCAAATTAGCATGATTTCTGAAGATCATGTGACACTGAAGACTGGAGGAATGATGCTGAAAATACAGCTGTGCATCACAGGAATAAATTACATTTTACAATGTATTCAAATAAATAAAGGTGATTTTAAATTGTAATAATATTTCACAAATTCTAGTGTATTTTTGATTAAACATTTGACCCAAACCAAAAGCAAACTTTTAAACGGTATTGTAATTGGTGTAAAAAAATATAGAAAACAGAAAAAAAGTTTCCTCTTCATCACACCAGATATCATGGATATTTTATTTGATACACCTATTTCAAGTCAGTGTTATTTTAGTGTCATTGATATACCGTCTTAGTGTTAAATTTAAAAGTTTTAGTAAATGTGTTTTATTTTCGTCATAGTTGTCTGTATAGTTATTCATTTTATTTAAATTGTAGTTATTTTAGCATTTTTTAAAGTGAAATAAAATAAGAATGCAATGATGCATTGGCAACTAACTGAAATGTTAGATATTTATATACATTTTATTTTCAGTTTAACCTTTTATTTCAAGTAACAAACTTATATATAAATGGTTTAAGTTATATTATTTTAGTTTTAGTTCACAACAATAACCCTGTTTCAAGCCTTATCCTGAAGTTGCCGTTTGTGTTTCTCCATGTGTTCTCGTAGGTTTCCCACGTGAGCAGAAGCATGTGTGGTTTGCTGATGGTATCCTGCCGAACGGTGAGGTCGCAGACACCACCAAACTCTGTGTACAGACCCGGAGATCGTCTCAGGAGTCGAGTCCAGTAACACCAGACCCGCCGGGGGTGAGACGGCTAAATCCTCTTAACTGATGCTGGAGAAAACTGATAATGGCATCTGAAGTCATTAACTGATCTGCTGCCTTTCAGCCTGATGGTATATTGCCTGGTGAGTGTGATGAGAGCGCAGGAGGAAGTTCTGACAGCGCTGTGGAGGCGAGCCGTCCGCCCGTCAGAGGTCCGTGGGACTACGGCCTGCTCTGTGCGGTGGGCAGCTGTGTGCAGAGAGCGGTCAGTCTGGTGCCAGAGGATGATGAAGGTCTGCCTCCTCTGCTCATTACCACAGGAGAGGAGGAAGATGGGGGTGAGCACTTTCAAAGGCTTAAACTAGAGGGTAGGCTCATTTTGATTGGGCTCGATAAGTCGACATCAATATTTATCCCAAAAAATGAATGCACTAGTGTCGTCCAAAAAAAAAAAAAAAATTGAATATTTCTTGAATTAAAAAAATGAAATAAATCCACATTCGGATGCAAAAATGTTGCCCCTTATCTGTGGTGCATGAAATGCGACGACGATGTTAAGTGTCATTGCATTTGAATGCTTATGTTATCCTATCCAGTTTGAACCCACTAGATGCGGCGCTGCTACGGTGTTCATTTAATATATTGCAGAAAACGAGAGCATCAGTGTAGAGAAGATGTTGTTTACGTCAAAACTGAAACTAAGCCATTCACACAAACGCATATTTATCACATTTTCTAGAGGGGGATATATCAGCATTGCACTCGCGTCTCGCTCAAGAGACCAGCACGTTTAGATAGCCATGGAAAATTAATGTAAGTTCAACTTTTAAAAAAACATTTCTCAACACTTTATGGCATTTTTTCCCCATCCCACTGTATCTCATGTTTTAAATGAAGAAAGTAGCCTACTCTTGTGATTGGTTTCCTGTCATTTGTAATAAAGAATGCATATATGCATTGTGCTGTTTTTCTTTCAAATTTTTTTAAGCAACTTTATTATTTATATATATGGTTTATAAACATTATTTTAAACATTATGCACTTTTTTCAAAGATAGTTGTGTTATTTTATTATGCTTTGAAGAAACATAATGTTTTGCTCGATCTGCCCTAAGCCAAAAGCTTTTGTCCTCCTAACTGAAATTATGCCTTTTAAATTGAATTATAATTCAAATTTAGTTTTTCAGCCATTTTGACAGCCCTAATATGCACGATATCGAAAATAAACTCGAACATGAACTCATGTACTTCATCTCCAGAGCTGTCACTTTTGCCATCCTTTCATAAAAAACTAGTGTCAGATACACACTCAACTCAAAAGTCTTCGCAATGACCAACCAGAATAAAAGTATGGTTCAATTTGAGTAAATAATTACAAGAATATATTAGTATAATATATTTCTCCACTCAAAAATAAAAAAAAATAATAATACAACAATAAAATTTTACTTTTCATTATCATCATTAATATTATTATTGTTATTTTAAGGAATATCATACAGCCAAGATTTCATCCATGTTTTAATTCGGTATAACATTTTTGCAGCACTTAATTTGACCAAAAAAAAAGAAAACTTTAACACAAAATTACAAAATTACATTGCTGGAAATAAGAAGTTATATTGTTGTTTATTTGTTTAAGTTTGAAGAATTTGCCTCTTTACACAACTTTTTTGATGAAACAGAAACGCAACATTTTGGAAAAAACATTTATAAATAAAGAATAAAAAGCAGCTAATTCTGTAGTTTAATTATAAATAATTGAATTATATTCCAATTTCTTCTCGAAGTCTAGCAAATATGTGGAATTCATTTTCTTCTCCAGGAATGGCATGAAATGAATGTTGCATTAAATCAATATTGAATGAAATATTGTGATATTATTTTTTGACAGTATTGGCAAACCCCACTAAACAGGTGTTTTTTTTAGACATACATTGGACTATTCGATGATAAATTTTGCATTTCATGCTCTCAGGCTCTATTGCAATGCCAGAATGTGTCCACGTATGGCTTTATAGATGACAACAGAATGCTATTTACTTACAGAAGTCAGTTAATATCCTGATTGAGTATAAAATGACAAAGTCTCTTACTACCTTTAACTGAAGCTGCTTCCATCTCGGTAGTTTTTTTTGTGACCTCACACGAGTCATTTTGCTGTTGCTGATTCTTGAGGGAGTTGAACTGTTTGTCTGTCATTGCATTCTAGATGTATTAGTTGAGGAACGTCCTGCTGCTTGCCAAATATTCCTGCTGTTGGAAGAGGGAGGCCCACAACCTCTGACCTTTGTGCTCAACGCCAATTTACTGGTGAACGTCAAGATCGTCACATGTATGTCACAGTGTCTCAATCTGATTAAAATGTGTGATCATGTCCAGCTTGTTCATTTGCCTTCTCTATGTCTGTGTTGTAGATGTTGGGAAGAGGTGCTGGTGCCTGAGCTCTAATGGTCTTCAGGGAGTGGGCCAGAAGGAGCTGGTGTTTATAATCGAGTGTCTCCCAGAGGAGAACAGCCTGCCTAGAGACGTATTCAGTCTGTACATTAGTTTATACCAGGATGCACAGAAAGGTACGTCACACAAAACACTTCACAGTACAGACAAACACATTGTGCTTAGTTGGTTTTGAGATCTTAGGATTTTTGGCTTTTCATGACGTGATGTTTCAGACTAGTTTAAAGAAAAGAAATACAACTTTTTACTTTTGGGTCTCTACATTTAAATTACAATGCATATCTTTAAAAGCTGTTTTCTAAAAAATGACATTTTGCTCGACTTCAGTTGCACTGACATACACCAAACTTTACAGTTTTTATACATTTTATATCTAAAACCATGTTTTTTTTATTTTTCTGGCAGTTTTTTTCTTAAATGATGTACTTCTCAAAGTAAAAATAATATCAATAATAATGATAATACAACTTCTGTTACTTTTAATTATTTTTTTTATTAGCATTAGAAGTAAAATCATTATTATTATTAAAGAATAACTTACAACTCTTACAATATTTTTTATCCATGTTTTAATTAATACAGTGCCATTTCTGTACTGTAGCACTTTTTGAAAAAAAAATAAAAAATAAAATAAAAATGCATTTTGGGGGGGTGGATTGTATAGTGTGTATATATATATATATATATATATATATATATATATATATATATATATATATATATATATATGTATATGTGTGTGTACACAAACACACATATATTTATGTATTGACTAAATTGTTAAAGTTTCATGAATTTGTCCTAAACAAAAGTTTTGATAATAAAAATCTGTTTCTAGAAATGCATGCAAATTAGTGCATATTTTATTAATTAATGCATAATTTGCATATTTAAACATACCATACCAAAACATGTTTGCGGTTCTTAATGTGTAATCAGTTATCAACTGAAAATGTTTGGTGATATCTGTTAGTTTTGAAATTACTACCCTGTTCATCCATAGTGTCTTGCCTTAAAGGGGAGACAAAAACAGTCATAGTTAGTTTTCATATTCCATTCTCTTTCTGACTTTTAGAAATCAAGATTTTTTTACTGCTGTACTGATAAATTAGTTGCAAAATATTTATATTAGCAGAAATATTTAGTTTTTATGTTTATTTTGTTGCATGATATTTTAACTGTCTAATAAAACCACTAAATATTCAGGATGTAATTGAGTGATATTTATAGTGTTTTTTTTCTTAATTTTCTCACCAAAGGGAAGTTCATCGAGCACCTTGGAAATGTGACGTTCACTGACAGTTTCCTGGGCAGTAAAGATCACGGGGGCGTCCTGTTCTTCACTCCAACCTTTCAGCCGCTGGATGGTCTTGCTCTGCCGCAGGTCTCGTTCCTCTGCGGTGTTTTGATCCAGAAACTAGAGGTTCCCTGGGCTAAAGTGTTTCCCCTCCGACTGCTGCTCGCTCTGGGGGTGCAATACAATGGTGAGCCCTCATTAAAACATCCTTTAGACACTGTTTGTACTAAAATATTGTTTTAAAGAGATATAATATGAGCTCGTAGCACCCTCTCCTCCAGTCTTGTGATGTGGTGTTTATTGTTACAGTGTATCCCTGTACTTTGGTGAGCGTGCGTTTCCGTGACTCAGTTTTTAAAGAGACGGGACACACCATCATGAATCTGCTTACAGTACGTGTTCACATTTATCCCTCAAGTATTGTGAGTGTCATGTGAGTTTGCAATGCATTGTTTAAAAATGTACACTGTTGTTCAAAAGTTTGGGGTCTGTTACAAAGTTCAAAGTTTGACATTATTGCATTGTACATTAATGCAAAGCAGAGATTTCTCAAGAAATTGAAACTGATGCAATGCTCCATTTCTCGAAATCTAATGAAGAAACAAACTCTGAGGGTGTGTGCGTTTTCAGCAAATTGTCAATTTAGGCCTTGTAACGCCAAATCCTTGGTATCCACCTTCATTCTTGTGATTTGCTGATTCTGACACAGGATCTGAGGAACTACCAGTACAGTTTACCGGTGGTGGAAAATCTGCGCGTGCACATGGAGATGGGCAACAGCTACATCGACATTCCCAAGTCCAGGTTTAATGAGGTCAGAGTTATGTTTGAATTGTGCAGCAGTCAGGCTTCAGTGTTAATGTGTTGTTGAAGGTGTTGTGTTGTTCTGGCTGTTGTAGATGCTGAAGGTGGTGAACTCCTCTAATGAGCACGTGATCAGTTTCGGCGCCTGTTTCAGCACTGAGGCCGATTCTCACCTGGTTTGCCTGCAGAACGAGGATGGAAGCTACCAGACGCAAGCCAACAGTAAACCAGGAAAAACCAGGAGAGGTTCGTTAGTCACTGCTATAGCATATGTTTTCTCTTGAATGTCCTAAAAGGGTTTTATTTTTCAATCAGAAGGACCAACATTTCAATCATTCTAAGCCATTGTAGTCAAGTAGATATTTTATGCAAAATCTAAATATCAAATGAAAATCAAGGCATGTTTTTCCCAGTGATTTTGACTAAATTAACACAAATAGAATTTGATTAATATATATTTTTTTTTTTTTTACTTTACATGAAATGCATTATTCCAATTTACATTTAAAATAACCCATGCTTTTTTATCAGTGTTTTTGACATTAAAAAAACGCAAAGAAAACACGTTTATTTTAATCATATTTATTTATATGCACAAAAATTTTGCACAATACTAGGCCTGTCAAATAAATAAATTTGCATCCCAAATCAAAGTTTGTTTATATAATTTATGCACTGTATACATTTAATTTTATATATATAATATACATATTATTTTACCTACATATATATTTGTGAAAAAATAATAAAGGTATATTTTCCTAATGTTTTTGACTGAATTAACATGAAAAAAAGTTTTTAATTGCTTTTGTATGCACAAAAATATTTAGATAATAATTTAATATTAAATTTAAAGTCTTGTCTTGCAACATGCAACTATTTAATATTATCAAAAAACCAAACTTTGGAAAACCAAACTTTCAAATGTACTTTGGTCAGCACCAAATGGTTTAGTGTGAAATCACTCTAAAGTTTTTGGTTGTGTAACATTTGTTATGTAATGTGATTAGTGGATGTCTCACCGGACCTCGTCTTTCATTTGCAGTGACTGGAGCTAGTTTTGTGGTTTTTAACGGTGCTCTGAAAGCCTCATCAGGATTCATT
The DNA here is from genome assembly GCF_003368295.1 of Carassius auratus. Lineage (NCBI taxonomy): Eukaryota > Metazoa > Chordata > Actinopteri > Cypriniformes > Cyprinidae > Carassius > Carassius auratus. Next base: position 17,115,652 of record NC_039252.1, read on the forward strand.
GCCAAATCCAGCATTGTGGAAGGTAATGCTATCACACAAATCACTTTCAAATACTTCCTCCGATCAAAACGTTTAATCATCAAGCTGTCCGTCTTCATCTTTAGACGGGTTAATGGTGCAAATCCCTCCGGAGACCATGGAGGGTTTGCGACAGGCCCTCAGGGACCAGACGGACTTCCAGATCCCGTGTGGAAAAGCAGATTCGGAAGAGACACGGGAAAACGTGAATGTACGCTGGGTGGACTGGAACGCACCTGTCAACACTGGGTACCAGCCATTTATCACGACATTAACACTGTCAAAAGTTTGGAGTATTTAAGATTTATTGAAAGAGGACTCTTATGCATTTATCTGATCAAAATGCGGTTATATTTGTACTATTTTAACATAACGTTTCTATTTTAATATTATATTGAAATGTAATTTATTCCTGTGATCAGAGCTGTATTTTCAGTGTCATGTGATCCTTCAGAAATCATTCTGTTATGCTGATCCCATCAATATATACAAATAGAAAACAGTTCTTTTTAACTGTGATAATACTTCACTATTTTTATCAAATAAATGCAGCATAGGTGAGCAGAAGAGACTTTAAAAAAGATTTTTGACCAGTAGTGCATGTTCTCACCAGATGCTTGCTTGTGGAGGTTCTGTATGACCAATACTGTACTGAATGATAAATCACTATTGATCTTTTTGGCTGCTGCTGCCAGTGACCTTGAAAAGGTTTTCTGCATTAATTAAGCACCATTTAATATTCATGCTTTGACTGTTAAGATGCTGTGTCAGGTCAAATTTAATTCCCCTAAGACTGTATAACGTGTTTGCATGTTTGCAGAGTCACCAGTCCGGTGGATGGCAAGTCTCTAGAAGGAGTGTCCAGTGTCAAGATCCAGCAAGACTCAGAGTTTGAGATGGACGGCCGAAGCATCAGGTGTACTGAGGTGAGTACAGCATGACGTCTGCCAAACAAGGGATTTTACTGATGTCACCTCTGCTCCACGTCGATTTCACAAATGAATGTCCTAACTCCCATCAGGTCTTCTATCTGTTGAAGTCTTCAGACGTCTCTCTGTCTGCCGTCCTCACGTCATCGGCTCAGTTTCAGAGAGAGATCGCCACGGCCAGCTGCGCTGCTCTCTGTCCGCATCTCTCTGTGCTCATGGCCAATGGGTTTAACTCTCTCGCTCTCCGGGTCTCCACCGACTCAGACATGGTAAATTATTTTGGCTGCTAATTTACACAGCAGTGTTGACTAAACAACATCACCTCAGGCTAAAACCTGCTCATTTTATAATATAAGATCAGAATTGTCAACAAACGAGCAGCTCTAAGGGCTTCCTTTGGTTTTTCTATGGTTTTATATATATATATATATATATATATATATATATATATATATATAAATATAGACACACACACACAGGTGCATCTAAAAAAATTGGAATATCATGGAAAAATTCTTAATTTTTCAAATTCAAATTTTTTGTGATACTGAATTTTACATTTTCCTAAGCTGTAAGTCATAACCATCAGAATTAAAACAAAAATCTCTTGAAATATTTCCGTTTGTGTGCAGCGAATCTATAATATAAGATAGGTTGCTTTTTTTAAATAAAAAAATAAAAAATAAAGAACTTTTCCAAGATATTCACATTTTTTTGAGATGCACGTGTGTGTGTGTGTGTGTGTGTGTATAGGGTAACACTTTAGAATAATGGTCCATTAGTTCATTCATTAATTAACATGAACAAACAATGATCAATACATTTATTACTGTATTTATTCATCTTCGTTAAGGTTAATGAAAATACAGTTTTTCATTGTTAGTTCATGTTAATTCACAGTGCATGATTTGAATAATGCATTAGTAAATGTTGAAATTTACATCAACTAAAATAGTTAACTAACATTAACTGATGGACCATTATTCTAAAGTGTTACCATATATAATATTGTAAAATTGCACTACTAATATTCATGGCTAGTTTAAGTTGCTCTAAAGATATTAATATTACAAATTTTACATTTTAAAATATAGTAATTGTTCATTTTAGCATTGCAAATATACAATTTTGCAATTATAATATTTCTTATTTGTTTGATATTTCATGCAATATATTTAATCTAATGTTAAAAATTTGAAACATTTGAAGTGGATCTAAACCTTTCATCAAAGTTGTCTTAAAACCTAAAACCAAAAATGCGTTTTGATGAACAGCTTTGATGAAGTTTTTTGATCCACTTCAAATATTGACTACTACTTATATATATTTTATGGAGCCCTTTAAACAAGCACAGCGAACCAGGAGCCTTTTTTAAACCCATTTAAAATCCCAATATTTAGCAGAATCATTGTATTTTTATAGGTTGAGTACCAGGCTGGCTCTGGTGGCCGCCTCCTGCCTCAGAAGTACATGAATGATCTGGACGGGGCTCTAATTCCTGTCATCCACGGAGGAAGCTCCTGCGTCCCTCATCAGGCCATGGACATGGAGTTTTTCTTCTTCATCTCACTGAGCATTTGAACTCTTGAGACTTACAAACTTTCCAGCCACAGGCACCCGTCAGACCAATGAATCACAGACAGATAGACAGACTCCGTATCTGATCTCTGACAAGGTATGGAGAGTTTGATGCTTTTTAGAGGAAAAGGGGGCGATCCCTGTATTAGCGATCCTTTAGAATAAAGAAAAAGGTCTTGGATCAGCAACAAAAATAAAAATGTGAGAACTACGCTGAAGTTTGCTTCTTCAGTCTTGTTTCCAGGGTCTGATGCTGATCAGTGAATGTTAGTTTGAATGCAAACAGAATTGTTTATGTATGACTACAATGTCAGATATACTGGTAATTATAATCGTTACTTGATTACACACACTGCAACCGAGCATATGAAGTGCTGTTTCTTCAAGTCTATTTTATTCTGTGCTGGAATCTGTTTCTCCCATTCATCATAATTTACCATATGAAGTAGCTTCATGTGGACTTAAGAATCCATATGAACGTTTTATGTACTAATTATTGTACTTTTTTTAAGTACTGCGTCTTCTGATTAGTCATTTTTCTCGATCTGTAAAATACACAGGATGAAATGCGCCTCGGTTTGATTGTTTAAAACATAAAGATGAAATCATCTGCTAATTCAATTAAGCTTTTATTAAGCTTAAATACTATTTTTGGAGCAGACAGTTCATGTGTTGATTGAAAGTGATATTTTTATAGGGCATCGAAATTACAAATTATTATACATTCTGCTATTATAACCCCAAAAAACGTAATGAAATGCTTGTGAAAACATTGTTTCAAACCAGAAATTATATTATACCGGAAAAGTTCAGAGTAAAGGACGATAGGATGATCTGAATGAAATGCTTTGCTTTAACATTTATTTAATTATTTTCACACTACTGCATTAATTAAACAAAAGCTCATTTATTGAGATCTTTAAATGGCTTTATTTTACTATTAGTTTATTTTAGTGGACAAGCCCCATCTGTTAACACTATAAATGTGTTGTTGGTGTGTCCAGCCAGGAATTGAAGGATCCTTAGAGCTTTAAATGTTGGCCTAATATCAACACATCTGAACACTTTCAAAGATTTTTAATAAATCAATAAAAATGTCAACCCACAATAATGCGAGTCAACAAGGCTGACAAATGTCCTCAATATACTCCAGGCATTAAAATATCTGTAACTGTTTGACAGATTGAAGAATTATGAAATATGCTGGATGGTGTTTCTGAATTAAGTAGCTATTTTATAAATGCAATAACCTTGAGTTCTTTCTCTAGGCTGTGATCCTATAATTTTACCTTGAGCTTAAAATGTACCTCAACCCTGCAAAACAAAGCTTTTTTTTTTCCTCAAATGAATTCTGATTATATTAATGTCAAGTTTATGAAATCATTACTTTTTAAAGGCTGCAGCTTAACAAAAACCTAAATTCATTAACTTGCCAAATGCACTTTTATTGTGGTTCGTGAAAGCAAATTACAGGGCGAGTGATTGTTTCTTATTTTTTCTTCATGGTGATAAAACAGACCATAAGCAGTGATGAATCTGTTTATTTGATACATTGACTGGTATATTAAAATAATCTGAAGGCTTCTATAATTCTGTCACAAACCAAATATAAATGTACTTAAGATACACATGATTATTGTGGAAGGATTGAGCATTTTATAGACATCTCAGATCCTTATTTGGGCTTTGTGGAATATTTTGGGAGTTAAATTACTTTCTCACTGTTACTGATCAATTAAATCATCAGTATTTTTATGCTTTACAAAAAGCTGTTGAAATGTACCAGTTTGCATAATGTATATCTATTTATTCATGAAAACCAGATTTATTTGATGAATGATCTGGTATGGGACCTAAGGATGTTCTTCAAAACAACATTCATTTCTAATATGTATCTCATGTAGAATAAAACTTTTATAAGTATGCAAATGTATTGTCTCGTGCTCGTTTATGACATGTTTCTAACAGACTTTTGTTTTGCCATTTAGATGAAGTGGGTTTTTGTAAATGGGCAAGGGATTTGCTGCAAATTTACTGCTCGCATTATAGTTCTAAGTGTTTTAGTTTTGTAAAGACTTTGTGAACATTAAACATGGCACACAAGCAAAGGTATGTTCGTTCCATACACAATGACTCAAATGTATTTTGAATTAATTTGTATGTTGGCAAGATTAATTTCTGTGCCAGTAATGTCTTAAATTTGAATTGAACCTACAGGTCCTTTAAATGTTTTTGCATCCTGTTTTCTTAGCTATAGATGATTTATCCACATTTATTGTTCCAATAGAGCTTTGGAAACTACGTCACTGCGCATTGCATTCTGGGTAGTCGCGGCCATTTTTGAGGACACGCTTATCAGTAAAAGTGAAAGTGACATGACATACAGATCAAGTGTAAGATTACATATTAAGAAAAATTCAACAAGGAAGCAAAGATGCGGTATTTAGAAAATACCAATGTGTTTTCTAACCTTGTTTGTTGTGTCAGAGCGTACACCTCTGATCAGTTTAAAAATGATAAATCTCTCGAGTCTCACCTGCAATTTACAAATGGATTGGTGCAGAAACTACACATTTTCCGCGTCAACGAGCGAGTTACACGGCCCCTTTACTTTTTAATATGCGTTATTGTAAACTGTACAAATTAACCTCAGTGTGTTATGATGCACAAATAAAGAGATACAGAATTGATCAATTTTGCCGTTTATTACTGTAACAGGTGGTATGCAATATGCATAACACTGATAATGCAGGAGATGTGGTTCATGCATAGGTAACATTTAATGTAACGTTGAGTCTGTCAAATCGATTAATCACATCCAAAAAAAAGTTGTTTATATATATATATATATATATATATATATATATATATATATATATATATATATATATATATATAAATAAATGTACATACATACGTGTGTATATATCAGACCAAAGGGACAATCCTTCTTTTCCTTCTTACTGCTGCTAACCAAGCCATGTGACGCCGCTTTATTAACTCGGAGACCTGAGATTAACGTGCGGTTTTCCAGCGGGAAAGCTGAAAAATCGCACTCCATTCAAATTATTTTTCCATGCCGGTCATGAGTACGAGTATGGCAGTTAATTACACATAAAGTTTTTACCATTGTAACTTATTTTTTAGCTGTAGAGAGCAAACAAAACAGTCTATTATCAATACAACACAATACACACAGCAGCGTCCGTGTCCTAATTCCCAGAATGCATTGCGTTACTGATGTCATGATCCCAGACTCTGTTCCTGTTTAGTCGTTGTCTGCGCTGCGCTGTCTTCATTTACAAACACGTCATTAAAATGAACTGTAACTCCGTGAATACTCGACGTAGTGACACAAGAGAGATATCTATAGAAAGCCTGACATGTCTACTTTTAAACTAAACAAGTGCTGCCAAAAACAGATATTCTGTGATAAAGTAATCCATATGAAAACTACGCGATGTTCGTTTTTCACGTCTCCCCTCATATCTAATGTGACTCTGCCCCAGCGCTGAACGCGCTATTCAGATTCAAACTGAAGCGCGCGGCTTGAATACGCCCACACAGAAGAAAAAGCAGCGTAACTCACCTGAAAAGATGTGTTTGTATGCTCAAACACGAGTTGAACCAGGCACAAAAGCGAAGCTTCACTCCTCGTCTCTGTCAGTCCTCGACTTTTTACAAATGCGGGAAAGAAATGCGCGCTACGGAAACTCTCGCGATAGCGCATTTGCCTGTAAGCGACAAGTGATTAAACTGTCGCGATAGTTTCGCAGTCCGAACGTAATCGTTTTGTCATGATCGATTGTGGACATTTTGATCAAAATCTAAGAAACTATTATTATTTATGATAGATCGCAATTACGATTGGAGTGGCAGTGATTATTTCCATTGTGGCCATGGCCACTAGAGGTGGGCAGATCGATACTAATATCGATAATATCGATACCAACGTTGGTATCGGTATTGATCGATACCAACGGGAAAATATCGATACTTAAGTTTCAGTTTCTCTCGTTTTGCCACCTGGCCGTGTTTGTCAAAATGCTGCTGCTGTCACAGAGCAGAGCAAGCTCTCAAGAGTGCTGCTCGTGCTCGACACTGCTCTCCGCCCCCTCTCCTGTGTTGTACCGTCACATGACTCACCACTAGCGCTACCACCAGCAGTCAGGCGCGCGCACCGCTCAGCCGCGCATTTCTAACAGCAGTCAGTCAGAGGCGGAGAGAAAGAAGAGCGTTGTATGGCTGTATTTTCAGGCCGATCTACCCTTTTTGTGTTAGCTGTGAAAGGGATACTAGTTTCTATATTTAAACTTCACCTAGATGTGCACCAGAATTAATTATTTTTTATTATTTTATCAATAACTGATTCTCCAAGAGCAGTGGATATTACAAGGCGCCTATCAGAAATGATTGTGAAGGACCTGCAGCCTCTTTCCATAGTGGAAGATGTCGGCTTCAGGAATTTTGTATAAGGAGAATTTGTTTTACAATTGTGAAGTAAAACGTTGTGACTTTAAGAAAACAATCCTGAAAAGAAGTGCACAAGAGGAGAAACATTTTTTTATTAACATGCTACTTGAAAAGAGAATTTGTTTTTACATTTTTTATATTTGTGAAGTAATCATTTTGCAACTTTGTTTATTTAAATAAATCAGAAGTAACCAAAAGTTGTTTCTGAACAAAAGCTTTCGTAGTACTGATTAATAACCCAAAATGCAAATCACAAAAACAAATTAAAAGTCATGAAAATTCATTTAGATTTAGGTTGAAGACGCATCCACCTTAATTATTAAAAAGTATCGATATTGGTATCGGTATCGGCGATACTGGCCCTGTATTTACTTGGTATCGGATCGATACCAAATCTAGCGGTATCGCACACCTCTAATGGCCACCCCCAGCTCCGCCCCTACTTTGACCTTAAAAATGCGGTCAAATTTGTGAAATTTCACAGGCAAATAAAAGGTCCATTGTCAATAGCATAGGAATGCATGAAGCACTGCTTAACACAGAAATCACTTTCAAACCAAACATATTTTCTTTATTTAACCAACTTGAATGTGCAAAATCTGTTCAGGGACATCTTCCACCATCACTTGAAGCTCACATGTTGATTCCTATTGGAATGAATGGATTTTTGTCCATGTAAAGTTCAAAGAACAGTAGTAAATGTGACCTCACCTTAAGAATGCATGGTTATATTTTTGTTTGTTTTTGATTAGACTGAAAAGTATAGATGATATTTGTTCTGTTTGAGGGACCAGCAATCATTTGGTGTCAGTGCAAATCGATGCCTTTGTTACTGTTTATAACAGTGGCAACAATTCAGTGTCCAAAAATTTCTGTGAAGTCGCTATTTTGCTTGAGCTGCTCAGTTTGCATGGAGTGTCTTCTCATCAGCATCCTCCTGATCTTGAGATCCTTTGGAAAACCTGCAGAAGCTGAGGGAATGCAGAGCTTTGCCACTGCCGCTACGCCGCAAACTGCTTTTTTGCTGGAGATGCTGCTTGGGTTGCCACTTCCGGTGATGTTTGGGATTGGTGCATGATGGTTCAGCGGAGGGAGAAAACAGCTCGAGGTTGGGAGATGGGCTCCAAAAGTGCCCCAGAGCCTCGATGCTCGTAGCTGAAAGGATTCCTCCTGTGCAACGGTGTCAGCAAAGCATTCTCAAGAGACTCCCTGGAGCCCATCAAAATAGGAGAACACGAGTTAGCAAGTTTTTTCTTCTCTAACCGTCCTTTACGGTCTCCTGAATTGGCAAGTCTCACCGATAGTTGGGAATAGGAGCTGTAGTGGTCCATTCCTAGTTTCCTTCTCTGGATGATATTACAGAGACTGGACATTTGTCTGGATCCTTCTCAGCCGGAAAAGCTTCGGCACTGCTTTTGCAGTGAAGATTGGGATGGTATAAAGAGTGCAGGGATGATAAGCTATCAAAGGATATGTTTCGGCATAGTGATCCTTCCAGTCTTAAACCTTCACCGTTGCTTCCTTGCCGTAGAGTTTGACTCAAATCAACACTGCAATGTTGTGATAGTGGTGTGTTATCAAAAGCCAATCTGTTCATTCAATGAAATGCATTTCATGTGGACTTTAATCATGTTGCATGCTGCAGATGTTGAAATCAAAGTCACTGCCATGAAACAACATCAGTACTGACTTTCCAAATGCCAATTGCATTTCCTCTGTGAAAACAAGGGTTCAAACAAGTTGTTGTGAGCAGTGCGTGCGCTTTTACCATGGAGGAAATGATGATTGCTTTCGAGTAGCTGAGACTTCAAGTAGACGATCTTCTGCCGAACTGCTCAACTCTATTGGGAGCAGGTAGAGAAGCCCCACTTATGCACTTAAAGTCCTATCCTAATCAAAAAATGACTCCATGCCATTTTCTTCAATTCTTCAAGCTATTGTAATATACATGGAAAGATGATGTACGAAACACGTTCAGTATGCACTTGAGATTTTGAAGAGGTCGCAAAGTGTTTCTATCCTAAACCATGTACTGTGGTTCAAAGTGCTGTCTGTTTTGTGTCAACTTAACCATTGAGACACAAGAAAATTCATCTAATAAAGGCTTTAAGCAAACCTCATTCAGACAACTTCATGACATGGGAGTCTTTAGTTTGCACATGGTTAAATTATCAAAAGCTGCTCATTTCATTGTTTAATGTCAAACACTACAGACTTGCAGTGTTAATGCAGAAGTAAATGAATAAAGAAGAGAAAAAAATGGATATTGTTCTTACCGTGTTATCAGAAATTTAGACCGATCTGGATGAAGGCTGGAGTCAGTGATCACAGCTGCGCGTCTGTCTGTAGTGTAAATGTGTTTGACTGTGCTTGCATTGCAGGCATGACGTTGATCAGATCTAAGCGGCAAAGAGAGGATCATTATTCACACTGAGAGAGAGAGAGAGAGAGAAGAAGCAGGAAAACATCAAGACTCAAAATAACCCTGATTCCCAGGAACTTCAGATATTCAGAGAATTTAGAATCTCAGATAGATAGATAGATAGATAGATTTTATGCAATACTACTGTAAACTTAATGCAATGTACTAAGTTATTTTATGTTTTGATTTTGAGGCTTAATTATTGCAATTAATCCATGAATCATTTTGTAGCTTGTAAGGCATCATTAATGTCGTTGGTTTAAGTATTGCATGACTGTAGAGATCTAAGGTTTCACAGGGACACTGACTGTACCATTAAACTGTACTTCTGGATGCCTTCATCTGTGGTTTGTGCAGCATTTGTTGCATGTATATTGTATCAGAACTCAAGGATGACATGCGTTTCATTGCTTGTACCAAACAGGAATTGACTCGTGAAGAAAAGTACCTTGTTTTGGGACAGCTGGTCATACCGTCTTTCTTCATCACACCTTTGAAATAATGGTGTTTATGTGAAATATAGCTGCTTTACATATGTGAAAGAACTGTCGTCAGGTTGATTGGAAGGTGAGACGGTGTGGTTTCAGTCCACTTGAGCAATCCCAGCTCCATAAAGATGCAAACTTCCAGATTACGGCTCCCTCCGACCGAGTGCATCTGATTACTGCAGCGACTAACTCAGCACTTTACCACCATTCAATTATTGCATAAAAAAATATATTAATAATAAATGAGTTATTTAACGTGATTGGTTTTGGTTGTGATGATATTAGGTGTTCTGGTGACTAGAGTTATGTAATGTAGAAATATTTCAGTGCTAGAATTAATATCTTACATATGTAAAAGCTGGAAGTGTTGTCATATGAGTCCTATTTAAGCAATAAGAAATAACTGTGCATATGTCAGTTATTAGTCTAATGAATGTCTCTAATATTTTGACCAAACTTATGACTGGTGGACCTTTCAGGCCTTCCATATTGCAGCATTTTAATTACAGTGGTTTTATTAGTTTAGAAGTCATTTATCAAAAGAAATTTTGCTTGATAGATGGAAGTGTTTGAAACGGAATACTAAAAAGCATATTTCATTATTTTATTTTTGTTTTAGTATTTTATTTTTTATTTTATTTTTTACCATTTTATTTTTCTTTAATGATTTTTCTTTTATTATTGAATTTTGTGTTTAATTTGATTTCATATTCAATTCTAAATTGTTTTCGGTTTTATTTCATTCTATTTTTTTACTCTGTTCTTTAATTGTTTAATACATTTTTTCTCTTTTATTATTTTTTGTTTTATTCTATTTTGTTCTATTGTTTTATTCAACTTTGTTTTATTTTATTCATTCTGTTTTTAAATGTTGTTTATTTTATTTCATTCATTGTATTTTATTTGTATTTAATTAAATGTTTTACTGTTTTATTTATCATCTTTAATTTATTAAAAAAAAAAATATATATTTTTTTTTACTTTATTTTGTTCAACTTTTTCTATTTTATTTTCGGTTTAATGTTGTTATTTATTTTTTACTTTTTAATTTATTTCATTTTATTAAGTTTTTACTTTATTATTTTTTTTATTGCACACATGGAGCTGTTTCTTGGCACGTTGTCTGCTGTTAATAGAAACCATGAACCTGCTTCACAGTGGACAATCTAAATGTTTAGTCATTATCATGGCAACTATTCAAGAACATCAGGTGTAACTTTTTAATTATGCTTTTCCTCTATTAGCAGTGATGCATCGGCTCAGATCAGGGGCGGAGGTATAGAACCTTTTTTATGCTAAAAAGGTTCTATAATGACAAAAAAGAAAGGTTCTTGAGGCTATTATTCATATTACATTATTCTGCAACATTTTGTATTTGTAATTAAATTATTGTTTGTAGTAAATATCATATTTTAATCATGCTGATTTTTGGAGAAAAACTGAAATGGCACTCTTCGTGTGATATTGATTAACTACATAAAATTATATAAATATATAAATTTTCTAACCCCCATATCTTGAATTTTGTGATCATTCACATGCATTCAAAAATGTATTTGAATACACCGAATAATGCAGTGAAAGAACTCACTCAAAATGCACACGCGCACTAGTATGACTTCATGTAACTTTACATTAGCCTAGATGCGTGCACTTTTAGGCACGATTTGTTCCGTTTTTGAATATACTTGATACTGTTAAAAGACACATCAGTAAAACAAAATACAAGTTCACATATCACACCTATACACGCTTGGAAAACGTAATTAGAACTAGCTAGGCCTACTAAATTAGTTAAAAATGCCTATCCATATACAGCTATAATTCGCGAACCCCAAACTGACTCAAATGATTCGCGAATACACTACGAACTCCCGAATTGACTCAAATGATTCGCGAACCCGCTACGAACTCCCGAACTGATTCAATTGATTTGCGATCCCCAAACTGACTCAAATGATTCACGAACCCGCTACGAACTCCCGAACTGATTCAAATGATTCGCAATCCCGCTCAGAACTCCCGAACTGACTCAAATGATTCGCGAACCCACTACGAACTCCCGAACTGACTCAAATGATTCGCGATCCCGCTACGAACTCCCGAACTGATTCAAATGATTTGCGATCCCTAAACTGTCTCAAATGATTCGCGAACACTTTTTGAACTCCCGAACTGATTCAAATGATTCGCGAAACCACTTTGAACTCCCAAACTGACTCAAATGATTCGCGAACCCGCTACGAACTCCCGAACTGACTCAAATGATTCGCGATCACGCTACGAACTCCCGAACTGATTCAAATGATTTGCGATCCCCAAACAGTCTCAAATGATTCGCGAACACTTTTTGAACTCCCGAAATGATTCAAATGATTCGCGAAACCGCTTTGAACTCCCAAATTGACTCAAATGATTCGCTAACCTGCTACGAACTCCCGAACTGATTCAAATGATTCGCGATGCCCAAACTGACTCAAATGATTCGCGAACCCGCTTTGAACTCCCGAACTGACTCAAATGATCCGCGAACCCGCTACGAACTCCCAAACTGACTCAAATGTTTGCGATCCCCAAACTGACTCAAATGATTCGCGAACCCGCTAAGAACTCCCGAAAACTGACTCAAATGATTCGCGAACCCGCTAAGAACTCCCGAAAACTGACTCAAATGATTAGCGAAACCGCTACGAACTCCTGAACTGACTCAAATAACTCGCGATCATGCTCCGAACTCCCGAACTGATTCAAATGATTTGCAAACCCGCTTTGAACTCCCAAACTGACTCAAATCAATCACGATCTGAATTTCTGATTTATAAGGTCATCAGTAGTAGGACTGTGATCATGGGGACATACAATTGATGGCTGCATAATTAATATAGATTATTGAAAGTGCATATTGCAGAGAAAATGTGCAGAGTGAGAGAAAGAGGGGGATTCAGGGAAAGAGTATAGAGACAGTGAATGCCTTGATTCTTCTTGATACTCCATTTGATTATTTTGCCGTCCACAGACTAAGGATTTTGATTTATTTTTTAAGTATAACCCAATTCAAACAACTGAAAGAGTCAAAGAGTTTAACAGTCAGGGTGCACACATGAATTGGTTGGTGGTGACTGCAGCAACAGAGGTGGCCTGGGGTGGAGTCAAATTCCTGGGCCTGATTTACTGTCCCAATCTGCAACTGGCTCTGATTGATTTTCACTTCAGTACAAATGCATGTGAAATCTATATTCAGGTCAAGAAACCATGAAAGCTGTTTTCCTGTGCAAAACCAGCTGACACAATACTAGTGCTGTGGGGTTGCACAGGTTTTATCCAGTTACAAGAGTCTTCTCAGGCTTTTAGTACATCGCTGAGATCTGGAAGGTTGCCAAGTAGTTGTTTAGGGTATCAAAAGACCCCAGTCATGATTTTCAGAAGATTTATGATCTGAAGTTTCAAAACTAAGTATGAACAATAGTAGGATACTCAGCTTTTCATACGCCACTAAAAATGACCTATTCGTTCTGGATGTGCCACAAGATGGCACTGTATCAGCAGTTTTAACAGCTTTGTTTGAGTTAAACTTTTCAGATAAATAATTATCAAAAAATATTAGAAAATTTACTCTAGCCTATATGATAAATCGTATGTAGAAAATTCTCTCTATCTCTCTCTATCTCTCTCTCTCACTCTCTCTCTCTCTCTATATATATATACATATATTCATTTTTTCTAAATAATTTGTCTAAAATGGAAAAAAAATATTTATAAAAAAATATATTAGATAATTATAAAAATGCTTTTGTATTTAAAAAAATATATATACAAAAATAAAAAATATACTGGAGAGGGAAATAAGTATATATGCATGCATAAGTATGCATATATAACTGTATTTTTCTGCTTTCTGATATTTCTGTTTATCAAATAAAAAATAAAATGCATGTGATTTTTGTTATAATCTTATTAAATGTATCATTTAAACCAATCTATTTTTTGTTTCTGTTCCATGTGATATTTACACATAATTAACTTTATTTACAAGCAACCAGTGTGATGTATGTTTGTTTTTATTTAGATTTTTATGCAGTATATTTATATACAACATTGTATAATATTCATATGATAACATATTATAAAAACACTGATGTTTTAAATATGATTTTTATCATTTGTAATATAATGTAAATATCAACAATGTGTTCTGCATTGTGTAAATAATACAAAAATATTTTTGTAATAATAAAATAGAAATAGAGATGCTATATATATTTATTTATTTAGTCACATTTTTTTCTAATCCCCTTCTCCTCAGAGAAAACCCTTTAGATGTCTGTAAAGGATGTCAAATCATGAGTTTACGGACCACATCTGACCACAATCAGAAATCCTGTCCTAGTTCTGCTTTACACCTCAGATGAAGCTGAATTTACCCCATCATTGATCACGAGGCTTTCTGTGACATTTCAACTCACATGCAACATTTTGAGCTGTGTTACACATGCTCGTATATTGCGAGATGAATGAGTTTTGACTGTTAGGATATTTAATATTAGCTGCAAATATTCTAGTGCATGTTCCCAAAGAAGTCTGGGTATGCTCTTAACTTATTTCCAAATATATTGTATTTAAAGAGTATATACTGTATAACCAAACATGTTAGGGATAGATCTATATGTAATTATCTATATACATATACATATTAATCAGCATCATTCTGGCTAGCTAGCTAGCTTGTGCATGTTAATTGATAATGGGATAATTATTGTGATTCAGAATCAGCGTTCAAGTAGGAAATGTCTTCTACAAGCAGTGAGTGATTTTCTGCTTTTATCATATTAACACCGGAGACTGTATATTTTGCTGCTGTCACCTGGAGACATCTTGTAAAAGATGCATAATAGTTGCCCATTAAGGAGTGGTAGTGGTTATATTTAAGAGGCTGCATACAGTGCAAAATGCTGGACTATGGCGGCAAGTCTCAAGGACAAGCCGGACGACAGACATGGGTTATGACCTGGCACTTACGTGGAAGAGGATTGGCCATCAGGTCCACCTCTAATCCCAAATCCTGGGAGGAGCGCCAGCTTCCCTCTCAGACTGTGTGCTTCCTGACACAGCCTACTGTAACAGAGGAGACTCTACAGGTAAAACTCTCATCTCTTATACTACTTACAAAAATTGCAAATAACTTTAAGCTAAGGTTGAGAATTGGGAATTCCAGAAACTGGATATATAAATTGGATTTGGATTGGTACATATTGAAAATGCTGAATGCAAAGTGGTAAGCCAGCAATCAGCTGTTTTATTTGGTTGGATATTTACTTGTTAACAAAGTGCAACAACTTTTAAATATTTTCCTCATTTGATATACTTAAGTTGTATTGAATGACTGTAAAACAGATTGGAGATACATATATATAGTTTACTATTTCAATAGGAAGCAATAGTTGGAATCGCTGTGACATTATGGACGTTACACAGTATCTTATTTAGAGCTATTCTCTTAACATTCTGGACTAATCCTTGAGTTTAAAGCCTAATAATCCCTCACAAATCGCCAAGAGATAGACTTTAAACCACGGTCAAGTGCTGACGGGAAACCTGCTTAGAAGTATCACAGAGTGTTCATGGTTTTGGGTTTATAATGTAGATCTGAGTTCAGGGCAGGCTGGTCTTGGGTTCAGTTGTGTGACTGGTTCAGAATCTCACGTCAGAACACAAGGACTCTGGGTAGACTGGTGCCAGCTGGGGCTCTGTTCCAAACACTTCATGTAGTCTACTAGTCTATTAATAACACTTTCACTTTTAGAGTTCCAGTTGCAGTGTCAAAAGGACGTTGTCAAGGATGTCACCAAATGTTAAACGTTTAAGAGTCTGCTTTGGAGAAACCATTACTTATTGACCAAATTTTGGGGTTCCAAATTGTAGAGGTGTATTTGAAATAAGGTGATACTTGTCAGCTTAGGACACCATCAACTACTCTAACACAAAGTTTAGTCTGATAGCTATAGTCTTAAAAAGAAGCTGTGATCACTGTGAAAACCTTGCCATCTTGTTCTAG
The DNA here is from genome assembly GCF_003368295.1 of Carassius auratus. NCBI lineage: Eukaryota > Metazoa > Chordata > Actinopteri > Cypriniformes > Cyprinidae > Carassius > Carassius auratus. Next base: position 17,131,612 of record NC_039252.1, read on the forward strand.
CAGTGCTGATCCCGTCAGAACTTTTTGACAAGAAACGGTGTGAAGATGGCAAGCTCATTCGCCAAGGTGATGTCGAGCCGTACCACTGGCTTGCTCATGGCGAGCCTTGGAGCTGGTGCTATTGCAACTGGTTACTTAATGAGCGATAATGCTGCCGTCTCTGCAGATCAGAGGAGGAAACTCTACCCTCCCAGGTAAGCACTGGAGGCATGAGTACAATTACATTCCATTGTTAATATTGCATGAAATACAGCTAGTCGTTATTTAATAGATATCTAGACTTGCTTTTATGATTATCATTTGTCACTTAACACATTGCTTATTTAGCAATCATGTCAGAATAAAATGCATGAGAAGTTAAGAACAAAGGGTGAGGTAGTTTCTATTCCATCAGCTTACTTGCATGTGTTTTGCAATGGAAAAAAATGATCAGACATAGAGGTCATGATGTACTGTGTGATGAAGTATCACACGTCAACTGAGTGAAAGGTAAATGGGTGGGAACATTTAAGTAGCTTATGTCCTGTCCTGCATATCACCTTATTTGCACTAACCTAATCGATGCCGAAGACCAAATCAGATCAGCAGTCCAAGATTTACATTCCACATATGAAGAGAGTTTCTCTTTTAGAATGATCCAAAACCAACATTCTTCATAGTTTAGTTCATCTGTCCCAAATACCTCCACCAAGCTTTGAGATCCTCTAAGTCCAGACTGACGAGTAGTAGTACACTATTGATACACCAGTCTTGTGATTTGACTGAATCTCCAAAAGGTTCACCATTTGAGCCAGTGCCAATGACAACTCTGCACATAGTGGATGAGTTGTACAGTCTTATAGCATTAGATAGAAACAACCTTCTGTAGTGTTCCCTATTGCATCAGGGTTGCATCACTCTACTGCTGAGCACAGTCTTCATTCCAGCAAGAATGCCAATGGGGCAACTATTTGGACGTCATTTTCCTCTCATTCATAACTTCCACAGACTCTAGGTCATTGGTCTCAAACGCAATTCCTGGAGGGCCACAGCTCTGCACAGCTTTGCTCCAACCCTAATCAAACACACCAGATCCAGCTTATCAAGGTCTTAGGACTGCTAGAAACTTCCAAACGGATGTGAGTTGGAGCTAAACTCTGCAGAGCTGTGACCCTCCAGGAATTGAGCTTGAGACCACTGCTAGATCTTTCCCAATGACAGAACATGACTAAAGATGTGCGTTTGTGTTCCTCAACAGTGCCGACTTCCCTGACCTTCGTAAACACAACAACTGCATGGCCAGTGCACTAACCCCGGCCATCTATGCCAAACTGAGGGACAAGATCACCCCAAACAACTGGACTCTTGACCAGTGCATTCAGACTGGTGTGGACAACCCTGGTCATCCCTTCATCAAGACAGTTGGGATGGTTGCTGGTGACGAGGAGAGCTATGAGGTACAGCCATACCATCAAACTACCTACATGTTTTTTTATACGACATAATATCCAAATTCTCTTTCTAAAGTAATTTTGTTCAATCCTTGATGAAAAGACTAGCTGGTCAGTGGTATATGTTTTGTTAGGGATGCTGGCTTCTTAACCAGTACAACTTCCTTGATCATCCTGCTTTGCCAGAAAGACCAAGTTAATGGTACAACTATGTAGATCTGCTGACTAGACCACCACTAAACAACATAAACCACCTTGGCCAAATCTAATTTATTATTGTATAAACAGGACTTTTCAGCAAGTTCTGGCTTTGCCTCTACTCTCTTTTCAAGGTAATGATATGCAAACTAATCTAAAGAAAACACCCTTGACTTTTTTGCCAAATGATGTTGCAGGTTTTTGCTGAAATCTTTGATCCAGTAATCAAGGACAGACACAATGGCTATGACCCAAGGACCATGAAGCATCCCACTGACCTGGATGCCTCCAAGGTGAACATCTAACATTTATTTCTTAATGCAAAATGATGCATTATATTCCCATTTAATTCTATTTTCTACCAATTTGTTTTTGGCTTTTCTTTATCTTCCAGATCCATTCAGGTGTGTTCGATGAAAAGTATGTCCTGTCCTCCCGTGTACGCACAGGCCGAAGTATCCGTGGCCTCAGCCTTCCCCCTGCCTGCAGCCGCTCTGAGCGACGTGAAGTCGAAAGGGTCACGGTCCAGGCCTTGGCTGGCCTGAAGGGTGACCTCTCTGGTCGTTACTACAGCCTGACCGAAATGACTGAACAAGAGCAGCAGAGACTTATCGATGTGAGTTGCTTCCATAAAGTTCTTTCAGTCATGGGATACTTTGGTGCTTGGTTGATAATGTGATTGGGTTTAAGTGTGCTGCTTCCACACATCATGATGATGAACTCTTCCTTTCATGCTGGCATTGCTTAGGAGCATTTTCTCTTTGACAAGCCTGTGTCTCCTCTGCTCACTGCATCTGGGATGGCCAGGGACTGGCCAGATGCTCGTGGGATCTGGTAAGGCTAGACCGAGAGAAAACAAGCTGTGACAGTACAACCCCAACAGTCTCTTTAGTTCTAGACCCTTCCTCCCATCTTCCATTTTTTTTCATAGGTTGCAATCGACTGAAGAAGTTTTCCAAGTGTCTGGTCTACTTCTAATTCTGTGATCCTCCTCCAGTTCCACCTATCTTTATCTTTATTTCATCCTTCTGTAGGACCACTTCCTGTTTGACAAACCTGTGTCCCCCTTGTTGACTTGTGCCTTTATGGCCCGTGACTGGCCAGATGCAAGAGGCATCTGGTATGGCTTTAGGAAGTTCTTAGCATGATCTGATCACAATTTATGTAACTAACAAGATATGTCACATAAGAACAATCTAAATATTCTCACATTTGCCTCCAAGCAAAGAACTGCATTCAGATAAAACTTGCATATGTAGCTTTAATGTTAGATTGAAGGCATAACAGTACAGAGCCTCTTTTAGTCTTTTAAAAAATCCCATTATTTGCAAGGCATAACAATGAGAAGACCTTCCTAATATGGATCAATGAGGAAGACCACACCCGTGTGATTTCAATGGAGAAGGGTGGCAACATGAAAAGGGTGTTTGAGAGGTTCTGCAGAGGACTCAAACAGGTAAAACCACACACCCTTCATGCTTTTAACAATTATAAACTTACCTAGAGTTGTCCTATAAGGTTAATGTCTTCCATCTGTTGGCTGCCTCTCTGTTGCACAGGTGGAACAATTGATTCAGGAGAGAGGCTGGGAGTTTATGTGGAATGAACGTCTTGGCTACATCCTGACCTGCCCATCCAACTTGGGCACCGGCCTCAGAGCTGGAGTACACATCCGCTTGCCAAAGCTCAGCAAGGTTACAATAATTACCTTTATCTTATAGTGAAAGCTTCTGGACGTGAGTTATATCTAATGTTATTCAAACAATTGCATGTAGGACCCTCGCTTAGGCAAGATCCTGGATAACTTGCGGCTGCAGAAGCGTGGCACTGGAGGAGTGGACACAGCTGCAGTGGGTGATGTCTTCGACATCTCTAACCTTGACCGCCTGGGTAAATCCGAGGTAGGTCATTCAAAATCAAATGGGTTAACTTGCATGGAGTTTTAGATGCATACGTGTCCCAGACTCTGGTGTGACTCTGCTTTTCTGTACCAGGTGGAACTGGTGCAGCTAGTCGTTGATGGTGTCAACTACCTGATAGAGTGTGAGAAGAGGCTGGAAAAGGGCCAGGATATCAAAATCCCTGCCCCCATCCAACACTTTAGGAAGTGAGCAATGCTCTTTTAATGAAGGATGGACCCAGCAAGAGAAGCTTGGACACTCCGTCCACTAATCCCAAAACCGGAGGTCTTCTATGTATAGAAAGCTCAATAAAATGAACCATAAAACTACAAATGCTTTATTTCTTTGCAACCACTAACAATATGCAACTGATAGAATGCTGCCATTGCAATCATACCAAAAATGCTTGTTAGCAGTGTAAAGATCTACTTTTGTTATAACAGCAGTTCTAGTTTTCTAACGTTGCTTGCTAGACATCTTATGTTGCTGCCAGAAGCTTTTTACTCTGTTTAAGTATTTAGCAGCAGGATGCCACTAACAAGGTCAACGCAGTTGCTCTGCCATCACAGACAGTAATGGGTTTATCATTACAAGGTTCTGGGAACTCAGTTGCCGGACACATGGCCCAAGCACTACACTAAATCAAACCAATACTTTTTTGTTCTCCCAGATTTCTCGATGATGACTGTTTCAATGTCACCTACTAAATATATCTGATCATCTGAGGAAAATAAAACTTTTTTCACTATGAACAGTCTTTTATCCATTGTAAAATGCAGAAAGGTCCGATCTACTTTACACAATGGTTTGAACATTAATTAATTTAACGCCACTCCCATCGTTAGACAGACTAATCCAGTGGGGCTAATTGCTACATTTGGAGCTGCTTAGTGCCGTATCTAATAATGCTAATCGTGGTTCTATACTTAAGAGAGAAGTGGATGTGGGTAAATATATGTGTGCTTTTACAAAATGGGTTCAGCGTGCTAGCTGTAGAAGCCACTGAAAAAAAAAACACAGAGGCTATTTTAGAGGGTCTACTCTACATGCAACCAAAACCCTGATGTAGCCAATGATTATGGTAATAAAACAATTTACCCTCTGACAACATCACTTTACCTTGGAACCAGCACTACGTTTTTATGGACAGAAGAATGTTTAACTATAAAAACACTTATCAATATGAGAAAATCTGTCAACTATAGGTTAAATGGTCTGATCTGCTACTTCTCTTGTCCTGAAAAAAATATTTATAGAATACTGTAACTCTTCCAAACTTACCATGTGTGTGTACAACTGTAGGTATGACTAGCATTAACTGAGAACTTTCTGTTTTTGATTAAAGTGGTAGCTAATAGCAAATGACCACATTATCTGTCGTTGGCAACTATGGTAGCTTGTTGTAATCAACTAACTCAATGCACTGAGGAATCCTGTAGTCTATAAGAAAATATATTTTAATAGAATTACACAAATTGACCATTTTACCTTGAAATCAGATCTTCATAGTGGTTTGGCGGTTCATTTAACCTTTTCCTGGATCTGAAGCATCAAACGCCCCCTAGTGGCCATGATGAAGACGTGCTTCTTTGTCAGAAGTGCAAGGTGTTTTGGATTCTGTATAATAGGAGTAAACTGATTTTTTTCCAGAACAAAAACATTAGTTATTTTCATATTAATTGCACAACCCCTCAATCCAAGAAAAAAAATGCCTCTGTAAACCTTGACAACTAAAATTTAGTAGTGTTTGTATAACTAGTATACTTATGAGTAAACTACACATTTCTGCCAAATCCAGTAATAAACTAGTGAAAAGAGATATTACTATTCCTATACGACTGTATATCTCACATGCAGTTTAAAAGGGAGGTTAAGTTTAGTAATTTGGTAACACTTTAGATTAGGGAAAACTATCCATCATTACCTAGTTGCTTAATATCATGCATATTACTAAAATATTGTCTGTTTATTAGTACTTATAAAGCACATATTAATGCATGATTATAGTCTAGAGCCCTTATCCCGACCCAATATTTAACATAACTACCACTTTACTATTAATAAACAGGATATTAAGAGTTTTGAAGGGAAAACTCTTAGTTAAGAGAGAGCATTGTTCCCATTATCTGGTTTGTGTGTCCCTTAAGATACATGAAGTTCAGTCAGACACAAAGTCAAGTTTTGCTTTCCTTTTTATGACATCATAAACATTATATTGATGACAGTGACTAGTTTGTGATTTAGTGAGTTACAAACTGAGATTATGAAGAACATGAAACCTTGTTCCACAGAAAACAGTGCAACCTAAGCAAAAAGAAATATTACAGAGATGAAAGAGAAATATAAAAGAAACATTTGCCACACACCTTTGACATATTATGTGTTT
>NC_039252.1:17142526-17147403 GCF_003368295.1 Carassius auratus
GGCAGGGCATTTACCCTCTCTCCCCCTCTTTTTTTTTACTGCCTCTTATTCAAATTTGGGTCAGGGGTGAGGATTTCTCACGTCACACAAGCTTGCAGGCAAGATGGCGCTCGGAAAGCTGTGAGATGTGAGAGCAGAATGACTGTTTGAAGAGCTCCTGTCGATGCATTAAGGTAGACACTTTATTATTACATACGCGTTTTGTGTTGCGAGGGGACGCGTGCGTGCGATATAACGCGGGTTTGTGAGGGGGTTCTTCTCTGTATTTTATTTATATTTATATTTAATTTTTAAGAAACACCGATTCCTCCAACACACTGCTCGTATCGCGTGCCCACTGGGCTTTCAATGCACACGCAGCGCGAGCGCAGCTGGCAGGGACAGATATGTGTGTTTTACCACAAAGCATTGTACCTGTTTCATCATGGCTTATGCAGTAATCAAATGCATTGTTTTAAACATGAAATACCTGTATACTGCATCTGTATACTTTACGAAAAATTATTAATCGACACCTTGATGGCAAACCCCGACCAGTGGCCCTTTATTTGGCCAGCATTCCTGTTTCACCCCTCCCTCAGATTGTGTTTTACCTTTAAACACGTAAAATGCTCAAGTGGAATATTTGTGCATGGTTTTGCATCGTTGAACTATCGCAAGAAGCATTTATAATGCTCGTTTATAATAATGTTTTGCATTGTTGATCCATACATTAAGATGTCATAAAATGAGGATGTGTTTGTTTCATTGAACGCTCGACAGCAAATCGCTATTTATGAGTGTAAAGCTGATTTATAGTGGGATCTGTCGAGTGTTTGTGTGCTCGTGCATTCGGATCCTCACGACTAGGTTGTATTATGATGAAGCAACGTTGGATTATTAGTTTGTTCCTCTTGCAGTAATGAGACATGAGTCATACAAACATGAAGATGAGTAACTTTTTACCCAGAGTTGTGGTTTTATACTAGTTTATATGGGAGAGTATATTGAGGTGTTGTGACAGCTCGCCTCTGCCTGTGTCACTGTGGTTTGGCAAGCATTGCAGTGAAGATTTTAGCTTGTTGTTTTACATTTCTTGTAATGTTTGTACGTAGATCCCTCTTCACAAGGAAACATAGGTGCTGTGCTGTTTCGCTTTATGAAGTGCATTTGAGATTCTAAAGTGCTTTTATGGTTGTAGTCATCAGGACTCTTTCTGTTATTTAAATGATGCATAAATGTTATATTTCAATAATTTTACTTCAGGATCTTGAGGAGAGCTTGAAGGACCCCTTTACTTTCATCTGTTTTAATGGGCTGGGGGAGGGGGATGTTTTACAGTGGTTGGTGGGTGTAGATCAGTGCCACACCATTAAAGTATCTCCCTTTCCGGATGACAATTTGCTTGAACGAGATGTTGAATTACTTTTAACCAAAGATAGTCCCATTTTGTGTAAGGAAAGCATGTTACGAGTCTTGTGCATGCTTTCGTGATCATTGTTTTGAAGGTAAACAAACCTGCAGATGCATGGTTTTCTGTCCTTTGGCGCTGATGTTTAGGTCCATGGTCCAGTGAGGCTTATCTTCAACTGTAGAGATTGCTTCCAAACACTTCTCGACGAGTCCTAATTGTTTTGTTGTCCTTTACAAAGGTCAGAGAAAACAGGAATAAAAGGTGTGTTTAACAGATGTAATGGCATGCATGTTAGGATCTAATCAATACTCTTATGAAAGGCAGCTCTGGGTTTCTGCTTTGAATAATGCAGATGATCAGATCTAACAGCACTTATTTAGTCATTATCATTGAGAAGATGGTTAGGAATTGTGTTGTGGGTTTGCATTTAGACTGAAATCTTATTTCACACCCAGATGAGTATTTGTTTCCATTTAAGAGGAGCACAATCTTTTCCTCATATTCTTCATGACATTTCCGTTGTTTTTGACAGCTTTATCTGCTCATCTAGTCATGCCACCTCTGAAACTAGTCTAGTCTGGTGGGTAATAATGATGGTTTGACTTATTTTTTAAATTCCCCTTATGTTTTATAACAGGAAAATGGCTATAAACCTTGTTTGAAGTTATTTAACTGTTCTTCACCAGAATATAGGTTACCTTGTATTTCTTTGTTTAGTTTAACCCTTTTAGGGCAGTTTTGATGTTCATGTCTGAATGCATGCATTGTGTGCATGTTGCTTTAAGGCATCACCCCATGTTTGAAATCTTGTCTAACATGCTTGGCATGTTTATTGACTAGATCCTTTTAACCTGGGACCTTTTAACCACTTCTTGGGCAAAAAAGACATTACATGATTGTGTTGGGAGGTTGAGTAATACGATGTGATTTATCTGTTTGAGGGTTGTTCCAGAGTTGCCCAATCTGGTTTGAGTGGTTGTTTTTGTGCCAGATTCCCTAATACTTGATTTCCATTAGAGAAATGTTATGCCTACATTTTAAGCATTTAGTGTAATCTTTGGTTTCAGTGATTTTGTTTGTATTTACTAGTGTGACATGCATAGAAGTGCATTTGAAACAAGTTTGTAAAGAATAAGGTCTTTTGGTGTCTTCTGACAATTTTTAGGCCTGAACACAGATGCTCTTTTAGTTTATCTGCAAAATACAGCTGTGCCTGGACAATTGCAAGAAATGTCCTGCTGGAGTTCAAACAGTATGACAGCATTTGAAATGATCAGTAGTGTAATCATAGTGCAAGGTTGACTTTTTGTCAGGATTGATTTAGTGCATGATTCTGGTCTTATTGTGCATGGTTCATTGCTTCATTTTACTCCAAATAAAATCTTAGCATACACTGTAAAACTTTTTTTTGTTGTTGTTGTTGAACATTAATTTTCTGATGTGTCAGATTACAGATTTAATGGTTGAATACAGATAGAAGCTAGTCTGGTTTGTGCAGTTGTTTTGTCATCATCAGTTAGAAGATCTTATGCTTGCTTTTGGGCTGGATATAAAAACCCATCCTTCATTTAGCACAAACAGGGCATAACATTGAGTGAAAAGCACATGGGCAGTGGACAAAGGCCTTGAATTCTTCAGATAAGTGATTTTGTGTTATCTCTTTGTTCAGGTCGTTCATCAGATTAATTTGGTTCAGGTTTGTGTGGCTTCCAGGTTTTTTTGGATCTCTTGAGACTGGTGGTTACAGTAAGCATTAGATCGTAACATCTCTGTGCACAATTCTATAGAAGTGTCTTCTATCAAGTTAACCTGCCTGATGTTATTAAAACCCAATTTTGCAGCAGTGTTTTTGGAGATTTTAGTCACTTTAAATCATTCAATGAAAATTTAAGGTGTTATGGTTTGTCTTTTTTTGTTCTTTAATTTGCTGCAGTGTAGACTAGAGTATATGGTTGATGCATCTCATTGAATAATGTTTTGTTTTGCCAATGCCCTCTTTCCTATGAGGCAAAAGTACTCTGTGTGTATAAGACAATAAAATCAGGGCCCCAGGGGTCGCGTGCCACCGGGATAAGCTTGTTATGAGGTTAAGCACAAGGTCTTTGCCAGACTTGTTTACCCAATGTTGTTAACTGGCCGCTTTTGCACCTTGACTTTTTTTTCCATGACGACAATCTCTCTGATTAGATGCAGTTGTTTCATCTCTGGGACAAGGGACTGCTTTTTTTTTGTTTTGAGGGATCGGAATGTCGCCGAAAGCAATTGAAAAGACCAGCAAATACTTAATCAAGACTGGTGGTGTGCAACTTCTAGGATAAATGCATTTCTTAAATGTCTTTTGTTTTTTTGAGGCAGTGGGTTTTTGCATATCAAAAGTTGGCGAAACAGTCGTGGTTTAATTGTTATCTAAAGCAGTTTCTTTCTCCTGTGCTTGGAGGCCTATAAAATACCCCCTGAGAGAGGTACTCATGGCGAAAGGTTTAGTTTTTTAGGGCTGGGCATACTGGTTTTTATGAGCAAGTAATGGAGACTGTCATTTGACTGAAATGAGTCATTTTTAAATTTAAACCAACTAGTTTTTTTTTTTTTTTTAAATGTACCAGCACTGGTGGGACTTAAAATATCAATACATTACAAATTTCTTTCAATTGTGTCTACTTTTACGCCAAGATTTAACCAGAAAATTCCACATGACTGTTTGGTTTCCTTTCCCCATTATTGGTTTTGGCTCAGTTGTACATTGCCGTCATAAATAAGATATAAATAGTTAATCTGAGATAGGTAGGCATACTACTTGGAAGAACTGATAAATATTCAACATGGTACAGAAACAGATCTGTAGTCTGTATTTATGGATTTTGTGAGACTTATATGCAAGAGTTAAGCTTTTACAATAATCTGTAACAAAAAATAATAGTGTTCATTTGGGTGTTCCACAGGGACGGGTACTCCACCATGCTAATTGGGGTTGTTAATTGTTAATTAACAAGGCATTGAATAACCACAATGCTCTGAATGTGAAAATGTCTGGGCATTGTTTAAAGGTTTTCCCATTGACACGCCAGTCTCGGCTGGTCTAAGTGGCAGAAACCTTGTTTGCCGCATTACAAAGATTCTGCTGCAAGCTGTGGCCTGTTCATCCTGTAGAAAGGGTGCTGTTTTACCTGTTTTCCACCACACCCTTGGTGATATCCCAGCTCAGGTTTCAAGCTGTCTGTCACACAAGCTAGTTTGTGATGTCCACTAGCCTATTTCACCCAACCCCCATATGACAACAAAGGGACTGACCCTGGAGGCTGGCATTAATGACTGCTGGCAGGAACGTTAAGCCTTAGTGGACGCCCTCAGAAGAAAAGAAATTGTGTTACTGTTCAAGCCTTTTATCCCTTCTCTGCTTTTAGCTGAAAGTTGAGAATTTGTACGCACCTGACGAATAATATGCCAGCTTATGCATACTATGAGAAGGCCTTTTTTAACAAGTGTT
>NC_039252.1:17147503-17199918 GCF_003368295.1 Carassius auratus
AGAGAGAGAGAGAGAGAGAGAGACACACACACACACACACACACAGAGACACACACACACACACACACACAGAGAGAGACACACACACACACACACACAGAGACACACACAGAGACACACACACACGCGCGCACACACAGTTGAGTTAAGCTTATAATATTAATTAACAACAGTAAAATTAAAATCCATTTTTCCTGTAGATAAGGTATATAGTGTACTTCTGTAGTCCTACATGAAACTGAAGAAGAGTTTTCAAAGCACTTTGTGATTTTCTGATTTCTTTATTTGGTATTTTATAAAAGCCTAGTGATGTTATAATCATTACTTGATCATTTCCAAGTATAAAGGAAAGGTATAAATGAATGACTAATAAGCCAGTAAGTGCTGCTCTGCTGCCATCTACAGGTCATAATGCTGAACTGATGTGTTTCTACTTTACACACGTGTTGTTCAGCGCAGTATGTTGTGTTTCAGAGCTTCAGTGTGCTGGAAACAGCTGTGTGAAATACTCTGATGCTCAATCTCTCTCTCAAGGCTGTAGAAACCCTGAAGTGAATGATGTGATGAGCGTGAGGATGCTCTCAGAAGGCAGTACCTGCAGCAGCGAGGCCGGTGCTGATGTTGGGCTGCTCGAGGGCCGGGCTGGACACGGGGCCCGTGTGTGTGCTGGTCCTCAGAGAGCGCAGGAAGGGCACGCTGCTCTCACTCAGGTAGTCTGAGGTCTTGTATTCTGCTGCACTGCAGTCAGAGAGGACGGTCACGGTCAGATCCCTGGTCTGGACACAGCTCATCACCTGCAGACGGACAGCACACAGTGAGCAGCGCTCCATCAGCTCACACCACACCACACCGGTGTCTGCGCTTCACCTTCTCCGTCCACTGGAAGAGCTGGTCTTCAGCCACGTAACAGGAGCACTGGCATATCAGCACCTGCACACACACACACACACACACACACACACACACACACTCAGAGCGAGCTGAATAAATCATCTCTCCATTGATGTGTGGTTTGTTCGGAGGACAATATTTGTCTGAGATACAACTATTTGAAAATCTGGAATCTGAGGGAGCAAAAACATCTAAATATTGAGAAAATCATCTTTAAAGTTGTTCAAATGAAGTCCTTAATGCATATTACTAATCAAACTTTAAGTTTTTGATACATTTATGATAGGAAATGTACAAAATATTTTTATGGAACATGATGTTTACTTAATATCCTAATCATTTTTAGCATAAAATAAAAATGTAAGTCAAATGATCGATGTTTGAGTTCTGCTGAAGTGTAGAAGGCCTAAAGAGCAGGGTTCCTCACAGAAGGGTTGTGGTTCTGCTGGTACAGGACACAGGACGGTTCTCCGGGGCCCGGGGCCGTGTCTGCTCGTCTGGATCCAGGGCTCCGCTCGTTCCACAGAGAGATCCACGCCAGTGGCGTCCATCCACCGGAGCTCAGCACATACGCAGAGACGAAGCCTGAAACACAGCGTCTGATCAGCCTCTGCAGTGATGAAGATGATGAAGACGAGGATGAAGAACTCACCTGTAGCGTTCAGACCCCCAGCGATGATCAGATCTGAACACGCCACAGCTCCGCCTCCTGTCTGAGAGAGCCAATGAACATCCACTGACCTGAGAGAGACACACACACACACACACACACACACACACACACACACACACACACACACACACACACACTTTATTACAGCTTTCAGCATCATTCCTCCAGTCTTCAGTGTCACATGATCTTCAGAAATCATTCTAGTATGATGATTTACTGCTCAAGAAACATTTCTGATTATTATCAGTGTTGAACACAGTTCTGTCAGGATTCTTTGATGAATAGAAAGATCAGCGAATCTTACTGTTCAATAACTCTGGATATAAACACAGACAATACTTAATAACTTTAGATAAACTATAGGATCGGAGTCATCAGAAACACATGCAGCTGAACTGAAACCGAAACTAAAGAGTTTATCTGAGATGTTTCTGTCACAGATAACATGATTTCACCTCTTCTCCTCTATTTCTCGGCGGATCTGCTCATCTTCCTCGTCTTCATTCGTCATATCATCATACTCATCCTCTTCTACAGCTCTCGAGTACACAGACACGACTTCACCGAAGAATGTGGCCATGTTAGACGATTTATCAGAGTTAATCACTCAGTGCAACTCAAAGCTGCTGTGTAACGATCGCTGCTAGCGCGACACACACCGGAAGTACTGCAGCTTTACGACGGAAGACTTTTATTTTGTTTAGAGGTCAGAGTTCAAGTCGCGTTCCAACGTGAGAAAGAAAGAAAGATATTTTCAGTAAAATGTATGTGTTGAATCACAATTAAAAAAAAAAAAATCTGTTGGGAGTAATTAGTTACATGACAAAATAAATTTAATTGTAAATAACACAATTACAGCTAACGTACTTATGAACAAGTAAACGATTACAGTTAACGTTACGTGGAATATTTTCACACACACCCACATACATATTTAATTAATTAATTATATTTTTTCATAAATTGCAGTGACTGTTTTTAAATAGGAGTTTAGGACACTTGTTTATTTGATAACTGTTTATTTCCTATTTGGGTTTATGTGTATGAATTATTTATTCGTTTATTCATTTATTCAGACAACAATGTTCCCGGATCTTTGGTTTTCTTTTAGATGGGAACGACCCAATGTTAAGGTGATAAGATCATCTGAAATCCTTAGCAATTATATCCATGCACCCTTTTAATCAGAAAGTGGTTCTTGATGACCCACGCTATATGTGACAAAGTATCACTTGGAGGCAGTATATACATCAAACAGAGATCAGGAAGAATGATGTCTTTGATATTCAAGCTCTTTGTAGGGAAGGATCATCAGGGCCAGCTCATAACTATAAATTGCAGGTTTGTATAATATTCTGAGTTTGTATTTCACAGTTTTTACTGGTTTCGAGGAACACTGAATGTGTTTCTGAGTAAACAGATGTTCATATTGAGTCTAGAACTACAGTGAGATCAAGTTCACACTCAACACTGAGCTGACTCCTGATCTTTGTCACCATGGCAACACCAGAGCTGTCACTCAACACATGGACACAAAGTAACTGATGTTACTGATCTGAAAAAGTAACTCTAAATTAAAAAGTGATGTGTTACTTTACTAGTTACTTTGAAAAGTAATCTGAATATGTTAGTTTGAAAATGTTTACCCCTCCTCCCCTTTCTTTTCTTTCAACATCAACACTCCAGAAGAAGACAAAGAGTGACGCATCCATCTGTAAATAGACTTGTCTTCAGCCTCACACTTTTTTCACACTTCCTCATATCTGTTCATCTGAGCTGTTGATGGTGTGTCTGATGGAAATAATGCGTCAGATTTTCTCCCACAATTATGCTTTATTTTGTCTCTGCTGTGTTTATTTTCACTGGTAAGTTTTATTTGTATATTTCTTCTCATCTGTGAAATCAAACACTTCAAATATTGAATCTTTTATATTTAAAGAGCTTGAACTGAGCCTAAAGGACGGCTCTGTTTTAATGTAATGTTCTGAAGCGGCTCATTTAAAGGAAACGTCTGGGAGAGATGAACAATAAAGACTCAAATCATCAGCATCTGGATTCTAAATTATTAAATGTTTTATATCATGTATTTAAACAAGCAGAAGGAGCTGTACTTTTTACATGATCCCTCATGCCTGGAAAACTTACTGAAGTGTACTTGAAGTGAAAAGGTAAAAAGAAAATTGTTAGTTTTTCCTTAAAACAATTTCTTTAAATGCTTAACAATATTAATAGTTTTTCCTGAAAACAGGCAAGAAAATTATATTGTTAAGCATTTTTACATAATATCAAAGTTTTAGATATGTATACTAGAAAACCAAACAAAGAATACTAAGAGAATAATTTTTTGCAGTGTATTTTCTAACACAAATTGTCAGTGCATTTGTATACATTATGTAGACCTGTCTGCCGTTATTAATTTCTCATATTGCTCAAAATATATCCCAAATCATCCTTTCTTGTCTGTATCACAACTTGTACTGTAATTAGTTTGGGAGGTAAGCAGTAAAGCACTAATATGAATCCTGTCTAATCTGTTGCATTCAGTCAGTGTCCCACATACAGTAATGTGTTTGAGTTTGATATGCAGAGTAGAAAGAGTCAGGAAATACTGACAGATGACCGATACTGACTAGCAGTGACTGTTCTCATGAGACCAGGCAGATAAAAACACACAGAACAGATGAAATATAAGATTATGCTGTTTCCATCAAGGTTCTGCAGGAGATTTTCTGATATCTGATCCACAAACACCTGTGTCCAATCAAAATCACTCAAACACATCAAATAAAACATATATTAAATGTATATTCTGATAAATATATGTATTTAATATATTAAACAAAGAAAAGAAAATTCTCTCATCCAACAAAACGTGTTCAGACTCAGGACACTAAAGAGATGAGCATTAAACTAGATTCGGTTCATGAGAGAGTCCGATCTGAGATCAGTGGAGTGTCTGATGCTGTAAACAAACGCGGAGGATCCGGTACTCGGACGATATTTATGAAATATAAAGGATGGAAATAAGGCCTCCGAGTTTCACACACAAGTATGTTTTATTGTGTGTCTCCGCGGTGTTTGTTTACGCTGGTAAGTTAGTTTTATTAGTATTTATCTGAGGTGTTTTGATCTCTGTGAGCGTTAGCGGAGCTAACCATGCTAACCTGCTAGCTCACGATAACGGTATTATCTGTGTTTTTACATTAATAGCACACAAAATGAAACTATAAGGAACAGCTCTTGTGTTGTATTAACCATGTTCAAAAGCAGGTGATTTAATTAAATACAGTGTTTAATGTGTTTCTCAAGTCAGGAAGTATGGCTCGTATTGTTCTGTTAGCACATTAGCATCCCTTTTTATTACATTATATTACACTTACCTTACTCATGAAAACAACTTCCGATCAATTAATAACTTATTATCATCATCTCTCATTTACTGAGTTATCATGTACTCCTGTTAGTGTAACGTTAAGTGTTTAATAGCTAATTTAATCAAAGTTGAACGATTAGCCTTTAACAAACATAAAAGACGAACAATAAAGTCTCAGATCATCAGCATCTGAAATCATTATTAAATGTTTATTTCTTATTCTAATGAGAAGATGGTATAAATCCTTAAATCACATTTATTACGTGTTCTGTTAAATGTAGTGTCCTGTATGTCTGTATTTAAAGGAAGAAAACTAACTAAAGAACCAAAGTGTACTCTAGTAATACTCAGGTGTGTGTGTGTGTGTGTGTCGTGTTCCTGTGTTTCAGGTGTGTGTGTGTCTGACGTGTTCCTGTGTTTCAGGTGTGTGTGTGTGTCGTCTTCCTGTGTTTCAGGTGTGTGTGTGTCTGACGTGTTCCTGTGTTTCAGGTGTGTGTGTGTCTGACGTGTTCCTGTGTTTCAGGTGTGTGTGTGTGTCTGACGTGTTCCTGTGTTTCAGGTGTGTGTGTGTGTCTGACGTGTTCCTGTGTTTCAGGTGTGTGTGTGTGTGTCTGACGTGTTCCTGTGTTTCAGGTGTGTGTGTGTGTCTGACGTGTTCCTGTGTTTCAGGTGTGTGTGTGTGTGTCTGACGTGTTCCTGTGTTTCAGGTGTGTGTGTGTCTGACGTGTTCCTGTGTTTCAGGTGTGTGTGTGTGTGTCTGACGTGTTCCTGTGTTTCAGGCGTGTGTGTGTGTCTGACGTGTTCCTGTGTTTCAGGTGTGTGTGTGTGTGTCGTGTTCCTGTGTTTCAGGTGTGTGTGTGTGTGTGTCGTGTTTCCTGTGTTTCAGGTGTGTGTGTGTCGTGTTCCTGTGTTTCAGGTGTGTGTGTGTGTCTGACGTGTTCCTGTGTTTCAGGTGTGTGTGTGTGTCTGACGTGTTCCTGTGTTTCAGGTGTGTGTGTGTGTGTCTGACGTGTTCCTGTGTTTCAGGTGTGTGTGTGTCTGACGTGTTCCTGTGTTTCAGGTGTGTGTGTGTGTGTCTGACGTGTTCCTGTGTTTCAGGTGTGTGTGTGTCTGACGTGTTCCTGTGTTTCAGGTGTGTGTGTGTGTGTCTGACGTGTTCCTGTGTTTCAGGCGTGTGTGTGTGTCTGACGTGTTCCTGTGTTTCAGGTGTGTGTGTGTGTGTCGTGTTCCTGTGTTTCAGGTGTGTGTGTGTGTGTGTCGTGTTCCTGTGTTTCAGGTGTGTGTGTGTCGTGTTCCTGTGTTTCAGGTGTGTGTGTGTGTGTCTGACGTGTTCCTGTGTTTCAGGCGTGTGTGTGTGTCTGACGTGTTCCTGTGTTTCAGGTGTGTGTGTGTGTGTCGTGTTCCTGTGTTTCAGGTGTGTGTGTGTGTGTGTCGTGTTCCTGTGTTTCAGGTGTGTGTCTGACGTGTTCCTGTGTTTCAGGTGTGTGTGTGTCTGACGTGTTCCTGTGTTTCAGGTGTGTGTGTGTGTCTGACGTGTTCCTGTGTTTCAGGTGTGTGTGTGTCTGACGTGTTCCTGTGTTTCAGGTGTGTGTGTGTGTGTCTGACGTGTTCCTGTGTTTCAGGCGTGTGTGTGTGTCTGACGTGTTCCTGTGTTTCAGGCGTGTGTGTGTGTCTGACGTGTTTCCTGTGTTTCAGGTGTGTGTGTGTGTCTGACGTGTTCCTGTGTTTCAGGTGTGTGTGTGTGTCTGACGTGTTCCTGTGTTTCAGGTGTGTGTGTGTCTGACGTGTTCCTGTGTTTCAGGCGTGTGTGTGTGTCTGACGTGTTCCTGTGTTTCAGGTGTGTGTGTGTGTCTGACGTGTTCCTGTGTTTCAGGTGTGTGTGTGTCTGACGTGTTCCTGTGTTTCAGGTGTGTGTGTGTCTGACGTGTTCCTGTGTTTCAGGTGTGTGTGTGTGTCTGACGTGTTCCTGTGTTTCAGTCGTGTGTGTGTCTGACGTGTTCCTGTGTTTCAGGCGTGTGTGTGTCTGTCTGACGTGTTCCTGTGTTTCAGGCGTGTGTGTGTGTGTGTGTCTGACGTGTTCCTGTGTTTCAGTCGTGTGTGTGTCTGACGTGTTCCTGTGTTTCAGGCGTGTGTGTGTGTCTGACGTGTTCCTGTGTTTCAGGCGTGTGTGTGTGTCTGACGTGTTCCTGTGTTTCAGGTGTGTGTGTGTCTGACGTGTTCCTGTGTTTCAGGTGTGTGTGTGTGTCTGACGTGTTCCTGTGTTTCAGGTGTGTGTGTGTGTCTGACGTGTTCCTGTGTTTCAGGTGTGTGTGTGTGTCTGACGTGTTCCTGTGTTTCAGGTGTGTGTGTGTGTCTGACGTGTTCCTGTGTTTCAGGTGTGTGTGTGTCTGACGTGTTCCTGTGTTTCAGGTGTGTGTGTGTGTCTGACGTGTTCCTGTGTTTCAGGCGTGTGTGGCGTGTCAGCGATAGACGTGTTCCTGTGTTTCAGGTGTGTGTGTGTCTGACGTGTTCCTGTGTTTCAGGTGTGTGTGTGTCTGACGTGTTCCTGTGTTTCAGGTGTGTGTGTGTGTCTGACGTGTTCCTGTGTTTCAGGCGTGTGTGGCGTGTCAGCGATAGACGTGTTCCTGTGTTTCAGGTGTGTGTGTGTCTGACGTGTTCCTGTGTTTCAGGTGTGTGTGTGTCTGACGTGTTCCTGTGTTTCAGGCGTGTGTGTGTCTGACGTGTTCCTGTGTTTCAGGCGTGTGTGGCGTGTCAGCGATAGACGTGTTCACTCCAGCCGAGGTGTTTGTGGAGAACGGGACCACAGTCACTCTGTCCTGCAGCTTCAAGTCTAGAGAAGTGATCAGTAGTTCAGCGTCAGTGACCTGGTCTTTCCTTCCGGAGGGAGAAACCGGAGCGTCCACTTCAGTAAGAGCTGTTCACGTGTTGTTCATGTGTCATATCAGTCAGCATGTGATCAACACGTATGTTCATCTTCTGCAGATCTTCTATTACACTGCGGGGAGGTCGTTTCCGGGCTCGGTGCCGCAGTTTAAGTCTCGCGTGGAATGGGCCGGAGACATGAACAAGAAGGACGCGTCGATCCGTGTGATCCAGATGCAGTTCAAGGACAACGGGACGTTCAGCTGCGACGTGAAGAATCCTCCGGACATCTCCGGACAGATGTCCATCACTAAAGTCAGTGTGGTCATGAAAGGTGAGCGTCATCATCTGAGACATCCTGTGGCTTATATCTGACCCTGGAGCACAATAGTAATAGTTTTGTTCTGTGTGTTCAGAAGCTCTTCCTCAGACTAGCACAGCGGTGATCGTGGGGGGGGTGATCGGAGCCGTGATCGGCATCATCATCATCGCTGTGGTCACCTACCTGATCATCAGACGACAGGAGTCCAGTCACGACTACAGAGGGTACGTGTGTGACTGATGAACCATCTGGAGATAGTGGATTCTGAACAGCAGATGGCGCTCTACTCTAGGTTTTATCCACACACTGAAGTTCACCTCGGCTCAGAACTCTTTTATAAAGCCAGGTTAATGTGAACACCTTGTGATTCGCGTCAACCTTTTCTAATCTTACGTGTGTAAAGATTTGGAAAGGAGCTGAGCTCAGCTGTTTCTAAAGCATGCGGCGCCATCTGCTGTTCACAGCTTTGATTTATTTTCCAGCACTAGTAGTAAGTGGTGGTGTAGTTTAACTGGTTAACTCTTGTGTGCATGGAGCATGACGTCTGATCTGACACTAAACCAGACCCGGATCACACTATAACTCACTTTTATACTGACGCACTGGGCACAGGTGAAGGCTTAGTATTGAGTTTAACCCTGAACAGATGAATCTCACAAACATCTCCGGCTCATATTTCACCACAGAACACAGCAGGACAAAATAAATCAAGCTGATTTGAGGATCGTAATTATATTTTGGTAACACTTTACAATAGACTTAAAATGAACTATTAGGATGAATTTACAAGAAAAAATACTTTTAAGTTATTACATTTAAAATTTTATATTTGCATTTACATTTACAAAATGTACAGATGCTGGTTAATATCATCAAAAAGATTGTGTGTCCTACAGAACTAGACTGAGAGAGCATTTAAAGGCTTTGCAGGTGTTTTGAGTTAATTATCTGATTAGAGTGTGACACCAGGTGTCTTCAATATTGAACCTTTTCACAATATTCTAATTTTCTGAGATACTGAATTTGGGCTTTTCCTAAGTTGTCAGTTATAAACATCAAAATTTAAAGAAATAAACATTTGAAATATATCAGTCTGTGTGTAATGAATGAATATAATATACAATATATATTACAATATAGATATTCTTATTAAATGACCAGCATCTGTATACCTGATTATTATTTTAATGTTAATATTCACAATAGACAGTTGTATTTTAATTAACTAACATGAAATAACCTACAATTGCTGAAAGGAAAACATGATGTGGTGTGTATTTCTGCTGCTTTGTGTGTGAAATATGAGGCATCACATGACCAGTGTGTGTCTGCAGTGTTCAGTGTGTCATTAACCCCGTCAGCTCACATCTGCCTGTGTGTGTGTGTGTGTGTGTGTGTGTCATCTCATCTGTCTGAGGTCCGTGTGTGTTTTGATCAGAGCAGCTGGTGTTGCGGCGTTTGTATTGTATTGCTTGTCATCTCTCATCTCATTTGTGTTTGCGTCCATCTCTATGTGTGTGTGTGTGTGTGTGTAGCTGCACCTCGTTAGAGAGTGTGAGCTCACAGAACACTAGGGTGGGGAAGAAAGCGGAGTCTAGCAACGACAACTCACTCTGCTCCAGCCCCTCCGCCCCCATACAGGTACGAGCCTCCCACAGCCTGAGTGTGTGAGTGTGTGAGAGAGTGAGTGTGTGAGAGAGTGAGTGTGTGTGTGTGTGAGAGAGTGAGAGTGGGTGTGGGTGTGTGTGTGAGAGAGAGTGAATGGGTGTGTGTGTGTGTGTTTCCCTCAGTGCTGATGGTGTGTTCATATCAGTAGTGTCTCACTCTCATTTCATTGTTTAGTGGTGTGACTGTCTCTGAATGTTCAGTGGTGTGGAAATGAACAGAGCTGTGTCTCAGTTCAGAGGCTGAAGCGAGTGTTGTGAGCAGTTCAGTTCTGGTTTTTTCTTGAGTTAAAATTGTGATTATTTTGAGTTGAACCTCTCCGGTTAGTTGAGCTTTCTCATTTTAATTTAATAATTCTGTAAAAGAATTTAAAAAGATTGGTTTTGTTGTCACTCCAGAAATTAGGACAACCAGTAACTACTGTAAGTGCTGGAATTTTATACGTTTTACAAAATCAAATAATGTATTATTTCCAACAGCATCAACAACAATATAAAATAAACAATGAAAAATAATTATTGTTAAACACAATTCTTTATATTTTATAATACATTAGTAGTATGTTTCATATTATTATCTTTTTGTTTTTAAACAAAAATAATATTTGAATGATATTAGTAATATTTTCTGTTGTTGTAATATGGTGATTTTGAATGTTGAAGCAAACAGGTTTTTTGTCTTTATCTGATATCTCTTCTGAGTGTGTTGTTGACACGCAGCGCATCTTCTGTTAAAGTGTGCACATTGGTGTTTGTGCTGTGTTTTCTGCTGTGTGTGTGTGTGTTTGAGCGGTCAGCATCTGCTGTGTGTGTGTGTGTGTGAGAGTGTGTGTGTGTGTTTCTCTCTCACTGTGTATGTCTCTGTCCAGGGGCCAGTGATTTACGCCCAGCTCGATCACTCCAGCAGCAAGAACTCCTTCCACAAGATGGAGCCGGTGGTGTACGCAGACATCCGCAAGAACTAGAGCGCCTGGGGTCAGACGGGTCAGACGGGGGGGTTAGTACTGGACTGGTGACGGCACCTGACCACAGACTCTTTCTTCTGCTTCTGTGTGTGTTTTCATATCAGTGTTAATGTGAGTTTCTAGACTAATATCTCTCTCCTCGTGTCTCACCACTCTAACTAAATACACTTTACCTTGAGAAGATGTTACACATTTTTATAGGATCATGATATGATCACCACAAACGGAGTACAGTCTCTTGACTGGAGTACAGCACTCTTTTACTGTGTCACTTCAAAAATACTGTTATTTATATCACCATACTTCCATGATTTATGAATACTTTGGCATTTCATAATATATTTTGCTTAAATATCATGTAAAAATGGACCAAGTATTTTTGATTACATGTATGGCATATTTCACCACTTAAGCCTGTGTTATACTTTCTCCATGAGCAATCTGGACAGTGCGGACGCGGGCTACTTGAAGTTATTCTACAGAAAGTGTACGCTGATGGTCTGCTCAGCAACAAACGTGAACAAACAGAATTATTGCACATCTGGCTGTCTTTATTTTGTTTTATTGACGGATGGTTCAGGTTTGAAGAGCAGTGGGCTTCTTCACAGTCTGCGCATGTGCAATGGTGCTTTAACCGCGTGGGGTCACAAAAAATAGGAGGCACGCTGTCCTCCGCTCAGAGCCTCGTGCACACTCTCTGATGATGATTTAGACTACAGGCCAACCACAGCGGTCTCTAGCGGTCTCTAGCGGACTGTAGCGGTCTCTAGCGGTCACTAGCGGTCTCTAGCGGTCTCTAGCGGTCACTAGCGGACTCTAGCGGACTCTAGCCAACTCTAGCGGTCATTAGCCGTCTCTAGCGGTCACTAGCGGACTCTAGCGGTCTCTATCGGACTCTAGCGGTCTCTAGTGGTCTCTAGCGGTCTCTAGCGGACTCTAGCCGTCTCTAGCGGTCACTAGCGGTCTCTAGCGGTCACTAGCGGACTCTAGCCGTCTCTAGCGGACTGTAGCGGTCTCTAGCCGACTCTAGCGGTCTCTAGCGGTCACTAGCGGACTCTAGCGGTCACTAGCGGACTGTAGCGGTCTCTAGCGGACTCTAGCCGTCTCTAGCGGACTGTAGCGGTCTCTAGCGGTCACTAGCGGACTCTAGCCATCTCTAGCGGTCACTAGCGGACTCTAGCGGACTCTAGCGGTCTCTAGCCGACTCTAGCGGTCTCTAGCCGTCTCTAGCGGACTCTAGCGGACTCTAGCCGTCTCTAGCGGACTGTAGCGGTCTCTAGCCGACTCTAGCGGACTCTAGCGGTCTCTAGCGGTCTCTAGCGGACTCTAGCGGTCACTAGCGGACTGTAGCGGTCTCTAGCGGACTCTAGCTGTCTCTAGCGGACTGTAGCGGTCTCTAGCGGTCACTAGCGGACTCTAGCGGTCACTAGCGGACTCTAGCCGTCTCTAGCGGTCACTAGCGGACTCTAGTGGACTCTAGCGGTCTCTAGCCGTCTCTAGCGGACTCTAGCCGTCTCTAGCGGACTCTAGCCGTCTCTAGCGGTCACTAGCGGACTCTAGCGGACTCTAGCCGACTCTAGCGGACTCTAGCGGTCTCTAGCGGTCTCTAGCGGTCTCTAGCGGACTCTAGCGGTCACTAGCGGACTGTAGCGGTCTCTAGCGGACTCTAGCCGTCTCTAGCGGACTGTAGCGGTCTCTAGCGGTCACTAGCGGACTCTAGCGGTCACTAGCGGACTCTAGCCGTCTCTAGCGGTCACTAGCGGACTCTAGTGGACTCTAGCGGTCTCTAGCGGTCTCTAGCCGTCTCTAGCCGTCTCTAGCGGACTCTAGCGGACTCTAGCGGACTCTAGCCGTCTCTAGCCGTCTCTAGCCGTCTCTAGCGGTCACTAGCGGACTCTAGCGGACTCTAGCGGTCTCTAGCGGACTCTAGCCGTCTCTAGCGGACTCTAGCCGTCTCTAGCGGACTCTAGCGGACTCTAGCGGACTCTAGCGGTCTCTAGCGGTCACTAGCGGACTCTAGCGGTCTCTAGCGGACTCTAGCGGTCACTAGCGGACTCTAGCGGACTCTAGCGGTCACTAGCGGACTCTAGCGGTCACTAGCGGACTCTAGCCGTCTCTAGCGGTCACTAGCGGACTCTAGCGGACTCTAGCCGTCTCTAGCCGTCTCTAGCGGTCACTAGCGGACTCTAGCCGTCTCTAGCGGACTGTAGCGGTCACTAGCGGTCACTAGCGGACTCTAGCGGTCTCTCGCGAACTCTAGCGGTCTCTAACGGACTCTAGCGGTCACTAGCGGACTCTAGTAGTCACTAGGGGTGGTGAAAAAAATCGATTATTGATTAATCGCGAGTATGTTATGGACGAGTATGAATCGATTATGAAATTTTCAAAAATCGATTTTTTATTTTTATTTTTTGCATTATTTTATTTTGTAAACATTTTTATACCGGGAGTTGAACGTCACGAACGCGCCCAGTTCCAGTTAGCAAGCAGCCAGAGCAGGTGTGTAAAATGGAAAAATCAGGAGCGAGCAACCAACCGTGTTGGGACTTCTATTCGCGGACACTGATTCTGAAGGGGAATATCTGTATTCAGAAGATGACGGTGATACTGAAAGTGAAAGTATAGCCCTACACCAAGCACAAACGGTGAATTCTTTGCCCAATGTAAATGGTCCTTTGCCAAATGTCAGAGGTGTGAACAATGTTTGCAGGGGTCGGAGTGTTCATTGCGAAATTAGCAGGCGTGTTATTGTTGCGGGCACGACGCGGGAGATTTTTTCCGCGCTAGACATGTATATTTGTCTTCTGACCGCACCTCTCCGCAATCGCGGCGACAGTATTGTAGTGGAGACTTGTCGAATGCCTCTGGGTATATTAGACGAGGTCGAAGTATTCATAGGACAGTTAGGAA
The DNA here is from genome assembly GCF_003368295.1 of Carassius auratus. Taxonomy (NCBI): domain Eukaryota; kingdom Metazoa; phylum Chordata; class Actinopteri; order Cypriniformes; family Cyprinidae; genus Carassius; species Carassius auratus. Next base: position 17,161,164 of record NC_039252.1, read on the forward strand.
GCAAGGTGGAGAGTAGCAATGACACTGACAGTAGTCCGAGCTGTGCACACTCGGCGCGTGCGCGAGGCAGATCTGGCCGCGCTGCTCATAGCAGAAGCAGAGGCGATGTGACACGGGGCATAGATTTTGAACTAAAAAGGTCTTGTCTACTTGTGTTTGTGCGTCATATGAATAATATATATGTGCCTCATACATGGAATCAGAGTGCCTGCTGCATGTAGTAAACTGAAAATCCCAACCGCTACATGCATTCGGTTTGTTTCTACCATTTACAGTTTTTCTCAGTCGCTTTGGTACATTTTTCGAATCAAACTCACAATTTGCAAAACAGAAAGTGCATTTCTCAAAACAACTCGTACAAATATCTAAACACAATGGATGACCTGCAAAAGCCAGTCTCCTGCTCAAAATCCTTAGTTCATCTCTCAAAAATAAATATCTGTGTCAATGAACATATCAGTGCCATCAGAATGACAAGTCCTTGTGTCATTGTGTGCGGATAAGACAGTCAAATTGCTTAGCCATGTTGTCAATATAATAGTTTACTCTGGAGGGATGATCTGATGTAAACTACTGTATTGAACAATATGCCATATGCTTATGTATGCCATATATCCATTTCAAACATACACATTTACACATTACTGTATGTGGGATATTGACTGAAAGAGACTGGATAGAATTCCCAGTTACACTTTTACATAGTCTGACCAAAAAAAAAAAACACCTTTACAATGTCATTGTGATATAGAAAAGAAAAAATAAATATGGACACAAAGATGAAAATAAATCAATTGTCAGAATTTGTAACACTTGTGTTTTCCTCTGTATATACCGTATATGCTTTCTAACTGAAGATTCATGAGATGAACCTTTGAGCTATTTCAGAGAAATGGTTTATCATTGGTTTATCAGCTACATTCTCTTCATTAGTAAAGATTCACTTGTACAATTCATGCCAAATTTACAAAAAGTCTAATAATAATGTGTAAAAATAAAAATAAAAAGTGTGCTAGGCAGTTTTTGACAACTAGATTAACAATTTTGCATTGAATGACTGATACGATGAACTAAAGGCTAGATGTTTTGAGGGGTAAGACTATTGCACAGAAAACTATATAATACATTTTGAGCAACATGACATTAGCAACTGATAATTTAGGAAACTGCAGATAAATGTGCGTAATCAATTGCATGAATGTACAAAAGCAATCGCAACTTGTTCAAAAGAATGAGAAACTGGTTTTATGATGTGCACAAGTGACTAGATGATGTGGAGGTTGTACAAGTAGTTTTGAGAATTTCATTTCTGTTTTGAAAAATGCACCAAAGTGATTGAGAAAAACTGTATTAGTAATGATTTACACAGTTTGTTTACTACTTACTGTTGTGAAATGGAAAATCAATAATCGCTAATCGAGAATCGTTAATAATCGAAAATCGACTGTAATCGAATCGGGACTTCAATAATCGTAATCGAATCGAATCGGGAAATCAGACAGATTAACCACCCCTAGTAGTCACTATCGGACTCTAGCGGACTCTAGCCGTCTCTAGCGGACTCTAGCGGTCTCTAGCGGTCACTAGCGGACTCTAGCCGTCTTTAGCCATCTCTAGCGGACTCTAGCCGTCTTTAGCCATCTCTAGCGGACTCTAGCGGTCACTAGCAGATTCCTGGACACAGAAAGTATAACACAGGCTTAAGTCAGTTTGCATAGAGAAAATGAAGCCTATAGGACCATTGATGTTTTACTTTATTATTATTTTCATGACAATGTTGTCATGAATTAATTCCAACACATTGCTGCTGTTAAAATAGCATGAAAATAACATGATGCATAAAAACCACTCACTTAATATATTTATAAATTTAGCTTAAAGTGGTCATATGATGCTTTTTTTTAAAGATCATTATTTTGTGTATTTGGTGTAACCGAATATGTTGACATGCTTGAATGTTCAAAAAACACATTGTTTTCCAATACTGTACATTTTTGTCGGTCCTCTAAGCCCCGCCTCTCTCAAACACCTTGTTTTCTACAAAGACCCTCCCTCTGACAAGCACAGTCTGCTCTGATTGGCCGACTGTCCCAGTGCATTGTGTGCATAAATAATGTTATTAGACTAATGTTTTACTTTTTTGAAATACAAATATGAAATATTGGAAAAATGCAATGATACTTTTAAATATGATATTAAACCACCAGTAGGTCTTAATGAGTGAATCACTGATTCAAACGATTCGTTCAAACCACTGATTCATTCAAGACATGAAGCAAGTAACCGTTTTTATAAATAGCTCACTGAATCATATATTATATATTATGTTCTGCCGTGGCTTTGCTTAGAACTATTTTTGTTAGCGAAATGTAGCAAAAACGATAATGTGTCTAAAATGTAAGTCAGTTTAATAAAATCAGAATCATTCTTGCCAAAGTTTCGGTGATGCCCTAGTTATTGTTTGTTATTCACATTTAGATCAGGTTACTTATCCAGTCGGGCAAGTACAATTCTGTTTCACTTGCCCCTTCACAAGCATCAGTGTTGAGCCCTGATTACGCAAATATTTCCACACAGTGACACAGACATGTGGGGGGCGTGTCTAAACGAGGTGTTTTAGGGGGGTGTGGCCGAGTCTTAACTTTGATAAAGAATATCTCTTTGGTTTTGAGACTTTAGTCTTTGCAACTTTACAGATCTTCTGCATGCACCAAGAGCTTGTCACAGCAGAAGAGAAAGAAAAACTGAGTTTTGGAGGGAAATGTGCTTATTTTACATTACATAATTTTTTTACAAAATCTTACAAATAATTTTTATTATAATATTTTAAATGGTCAAGCTTAATTTTTTATGCATCTTCTAAATCAGAATGATACCTGGCTATTAGACTGATTTAGTTTTTTGACCATTAAGAAAACTCAATTTCATAACTGTTATAATAATCATTTTTTTTATGCATAGAAATACTACAATGTATAAACACTTCCAATTGACATTGTTTACATTTACATGTTATTTTTGGATTGTAAGAATTTGTGTTTTGATGTGATTTTTTTTTTATTTGTCCCAAAGAGAAGCTGTATTTTTGTATGTGTTCTGTAGCGTGTTTAGTTGGTGTGGTGAGACGTGATGCGCATGTGTACATGAGATCGATGTAAGTGATGTTCTGAAGATCATGGAGCATGATGGGTAATCGTCACGCCTCCATGATCCCAAACACTCCAGTAGCTATCAAACAGAGGAGCACGTCTCAATGGTTAGACTAGTTAGCTTGTTAACAATCAGCACTAATCCTGTTAGCATGTGTGTGTAGAAAGCCCAGTCTTCAGTGTTAGTTTAATCAGCTAGACTCTACATTCCGCAGTTAATGCATCGCTGCCTTTTGAGTTGAAACACTCCGCTTATATGTCATGTTTTTATTATGTACATTTCATGTGTCATAACTTAAGTTAGATTTTTATTTCTGACACTTGAACACTTGAGACCAAAATCCCTGACAGATCGTTCCTTAGCTGGAGTGGTTTATGGTGTTTTTATTTGCCTGGATGATGATTATTCTTGTGCTGCACATTCCATGAGGCCTGTCGGTACTGGTTCGATTCTGTTACTGCGGTTGCAAGTCCTGCACTGTTTCTGATTCAGACCGCAGCACTATCATGTCACATGATCATATTAACTGGAACACTGTGGATGAGAGTGCCTTCATCGACTAACGCCTGTTACACACTTCCTGTGGTTTCTTCTTGTTTTATTGGCCTTTTGTATATGAAACAGACACATCTGTCTAATTTGATAAATGCATATATATATATAAATATATCAAACTGAATGAAAGCGTCTGTTTCTTGTGTTATGTTTGGAAACGCACTGAAGAAAAAAAATAAAAGTAATTGTGACTACCGGTATATCTTGCAATTGTGACCTTTATCTCAGAGAACTGATATAAACTCACAGGTTTGAGTAACACAATTTGAATTGATGTTACCCCGCGATAAAAAGGTTAGCAAGAAAAGAGATATGAACTGAATACTATGAATGAATACAAAGAAAAAAGTCGATAAACTCTTGTGTAAGAAAAAAAACAAATTGTCAGATAAGAACGTGTGATTATGAAAAAAAAGTCATAATTGCGAGATATCAGAAAAAATACATAATGGTGAAATATACAAAAAAATGTGTGAGATATAAACTTGTGATTGCAGGAAAAACAGTCATAATTGCAAGATATAAAAAGAAATGTGAGATGTAAGACAAAATATAGAATGGTGAAATATAAAAAACCTACAACTGTCAGAAATAAACTCACAATTGCAAATAAAAAAAGATTTGCAAGAGAAACTGAAATTGTGAGGAAAAAGTCAGAATTGTGAGATTTAAAAGTAGGATTGTCAGAAAAAATTATAATGTCCTGCAGTTCTGACCTTATAACTCAAGTGCAAGTTTCTATCTTGCAATTCAAATGAAAAGTATGGAGCCAAAAGAGTATCAATAAAGATAAATGCACACACTACATTCACATATGCACACATAGGATTCATACATGCACACACATAATTCATAACTACACAAATGCGCACAAAATTCACAAATGCACACACAGAATTTAAAAAGCACAGAAGATTCACAAATGCTTAAAAAATTCAGAAATGCACACAAAATTCAGAAATGCACACACAATTCAGAAATACAAACAACATTTACAAATGCACTCAAGATTCACAAATGCACAGGACAAGATTCAGAAATGTATTTCTGATGCACACACACATATATCTTGATTTACAAACTGCTTGCGGTCTGTGAACTTCACTGCATTTGTGTGTGAATTTTGAGACTCCTCTGACTTGGCTCGACACACAAATGCCTTTTTTTAAACAGGGAATGATCTGCAACCAATCAGATATCTCCCTTGTTTGAGCCAATCACAAGAACGCACTCCACGTGGGGGATTGTTCACTTATAAGCCAATCAGCGAACAACTCACTTTCCTCAATCAGCGAACGACTCACATTCCTCAGCGAACGATTCACTTTCCTCACGCAACGAACGACTCGCTTTCCTTAGCGAACGACTCACTTACCTCACGCAGCCGGCGACTCACTTTGCGCAGCCGGACACCCACTTTGCGCAGCTGGAGAGTCACTTTCCTCTCGCAGCGAACGACTCACTTTCCTCACGAGTCACGCGAACGACTCACTTTGCGCAGCTGGAGAGTCACTTTCCTCTCTCAGCGGACCACTGACTCTCTCTTCATGTAGCGACCGAATATTATAATTAAAGTGACTTCTATATTGCATCCAAAATATATAAAATATTAAAAAAAGGTGTAGTTTCATTAAAATATTTCAATAAAATGAAATAATTGCCTATTGCAAATTTATGAATCCATGGTTAACTTTTTTCTGCAGTCACAGTCTGGGCTATGTGTATTGAGACATTTTTAAATTTATATTTTGTAAAAAATAATAAAAAAAATAAACCTGAATTGTAATCTAAACATCTGTATTTCCATACAATTTCATAAATAAGTAGGCTATAATATGTAGCACCACAGGCATATTGCACTGTGTGAACGCGTTCATGTGATTGGCTTATAAGTAAACAATCCCCCACGTGGAGTGCGTTCTTGTGATTGGCTAAAAGAAGGGAGAAATCTGATTGGTTGCAGATCATTCCCTGTTTAAAAAAAAGGCATTTGTGTGTCGAGCCAAGTCAGAGGAGTCTCAAAATTCACACACAAATGCAGTGAAGTTCACAGACCGCAAGCAGTTTGTAAATCAAGATATATGTGTGTGTGCATCAGAAATACATTTCTGAATCTTGTCCTGTGCATTTGTGAATCTTGAGTGCATTTGTAAATGTTGTTTGTATTTCTGAATTGTGCGTGTATTTTTGAATTTTGTGTGCATTTCTGAATTTTTTAAGCATTTGTGAATCTTCTGTGCTTTTTAAATTTTGTGTGTGCATTTGTAAATTTTGTGCACATTTGTGTATCCTGTGTGTGTATTTATGAATTATGTGTGTGCATGTATGAATCCTATGTGTGCATATGTGAATGTAGTGTGTGCATTTATCTTTATTGAGACTCTTTTGGCTCCATAGTAAAGTGTTGGAACTCGGAATTGTGAGATATAAACTAATAATTATTAGATATAAACTCAAAACTGCAAGAAATAGGGAAAAAGTCAGAACTCAGAGAATTGCAATTCTGACTTTTGTAAGTTCATGAATGTAGCAAGTAGGCTTCTCCTCCGTCAGTTTACTGCTCACCTGATCCAGCGTCCAGATCCCATCGACATCTCTCTCTCTCACACACACACACACTCACACACACACACTCTCACTCACACACTCTCACTCACACACACACACACACACACACACACACACACGTTTGTTTTTGTGTAAAGTGTGTTCATCCCATAGGTGTAATGGTTTTTATACTGTAGAAACTGTATATTCTATCTCCCTTCACCAACCCTACACCTAACCCTAACCCTCACAGGAAACTTTGTGCATTTTTACTTTCTCAAAAAAACTCATTCTGTATGATTTATAAGTGTTTTGAAAAATGGGGACATGGGTTATGTCCTCATAAGTCACCCTCTCCTTGTAATACCTGTGTCATACCCATGTCATTATACAGAGTGTGTCCTGATATGTCACAAAAACAAGAGCACACACACACACACACACACACACACACACACACACACACACACACACTTTCACACACACACACACACACACACACACATACACACACACACACACACACACTTTAGGGTGGCTCAGAATTGTTGGATTAACACAGATGTCAGAGCTTCTACCTATGCTTTGTGTGGGAGGAGCTTATGCACATAAACAAACAGTGATGTCACTGACTGCTGTGGAAACTCACTTATTTGAACTGCTACACTGTGAAAGGAGCACTGCTGTAAAATAGTACCTTATTTGTTTGTGTTTTGGCCTTATTTTGAAAAATATTTGTAAAAGGTTTTTGATGAGCACGGTATTGAATCTGAATGTTACATTAAATTTCTTAATGGAATCATTTGCCATAAATAAATACATGAATGAAAATGTGTTCACCCTCAGGTCATCTGAGATCAGGATGAGTTTGATTCTTCATCAGGTTTGTTGAAATGCAGCATTGCATCAGAGTCTCATCAACGGATGCTCTGCAGTGAATGGGTGCCGTCAGAATGAGAGTCTGATAAAAACATCACAATAATCCACAGCACTCCAGTCCATCAGTGAACATCTGGAGAAGACAGAACATAACAGATAGTACACTAGCAACATAATAACACTTCCTCCAGTGACTGAAAGACTGTTCCCAAATCATATACAGTAGGCCTACATTTCACTTCTGCTTTTTTTTATAATGTGTTTGTGATCCTGAGGTCAGTGATGCGTGGAAACGCTCGCTAGATGGAGACAAACGCCTGCTCGTACAGTGTTATGAGACTGATCAGAAGTTATCTGGATCATACGAGCTCTGCTTTATTTACCTGCTGATCATACGCGTCTGCACTGACAGCGCGTGATGACGCGACGCTCGCGCGCTCTGAGGAGCGTGTCGCAACGGTACTTTCTCTGCCTTCGACGCGACAGAACACGAGCTGCGCGCGAGGAACGCAAAGAAAAAGCAAAAGCAACGCGCTCGAGACGAGTGAAAAGTGGCGGGAATCCCTGAAGACGCGCGGGAGCAGACGCAAACGATGACGCAACGCTTCCAACGCGCGCTCCAGACCGTGGCTTTAGGTTTCGTTCAACTCGAATTTAAGCAAAAATAAGATTAAAGTTAAAAAAGAAAGACAGAACGAAAAAATAAAACGATCTTGGAAGCTAGCAGTGTTTGAAGAAGCCTTTACGAAAATTAACCATGGTTTTACTACAAACACCCCCCCCCCCCAAATCATGGTTACTCTACTGAAACCCTGGTAACCACAGATCAAACTATATTATCTGCAGTAAAACTGTGGTTATTCAAATGGTTATCAATATAAAAAAAAATTAAAAAAGTACAACATAAAAAGAAAACAACAAAAAAATGGTTACTATATTTTTTATAAATAAAGCATGGTTAATTTTCATAAGAAAGTAGTCACAACTGGTAAAGGCTAATAAGGAACTGTGTTTGACATGATTTAGGAACAGAGAGAGAGAGAGAGAGAACGACACACACACACACACACACACACACACTCTCACTCACACACTCTCACACACACGCACACACACTCACACACACACACTCACACATGTTTGTTTTTGTGTAAAGTGTGTTCATCCCATAGGTGTAATGGTTTTTATACTGTAGAAACTGTATATTCTATCTCCCTTCACCAACCCTACACCTAACCCTAACCCTCACAGGAAACTTTGTGCATTTTTACTTTCTCAAAAAAACTCATTCTGTATGATTTATAAGTGTTTTGAAAAATGGGGACATGGGTTATGTTCTCATAAGTCACCCTCTCCTTGTAATACCTGTGTCATACCCATGTCATTATACAGAGTTGTGTCCTGATATGATACAAAAACATACACACACACACACACACACAGAGAGAGAGAGAGAGAGAGAGAGAGAGAGAGAACGACACATGCACACACACACACACACAAACACACACACACACACACACATAGAGAACACTTGTTTTTAACAGTCTTAATAATTTTCTTGTTGTTTATAATTTTTTTTTATTATTTATTAATTGAATAATCAATTTATTTTTGTTTTGTTTATGTGTTATATAACCATTATTCTGTTCATTGCTCATGAAACAGTCAGTGCTTTGGAGAGAGAAAAGCTATTACTTTACCAGTTAACACAAGATCATTATATTCCCATCTCAACTCATGTGTTAAAAACATCAACTCCTCGTTTCAATAAAATACAGTTAGACATAAATGTGCAAAGAACCGTCAACATCAGTTTTCAGAGAGAGACAATATCTGAACTGTTTTCTTATTTCTGTTTATTACATTTTTTTGTGATTATCTGCTTTATGAATTACAGATCTATTCTTGTTTTGTTTATGTAATATTCAATTATTATTTGTTCATGCAGTGGTCAATGCTTTGGCAGTACTGTGCAAGTCATGCCAATACAGCTCACTAGAACTGAGAGAGAGAGAGAGAGAGAGAGAGAGAGAGAGAGAAACGGAGGGAGGGAGGGACAAACCTAGTTAAATAGCAAGAGAACGAGAGTGAAAGAGAGAGAGAGAAAGACACACACACAGAGAGAGAGAGAGAGAGAGAAAGAGAGGAGAGAGATCCGATCCCACACAAGGCTTGAGCGCAGAAGGAAAAAACAAGAGTATTTGCAGGATATTGTCAGGATGTGTAGCGGAGCGCACCAGAGACGGAGGAGAGCAGCATGAGTGTGAACAGCAGCGGAGGAACACACTACTGAGGTGATACACCTCACACACACCTCACACACACCTCACACACACAACACTCTCGTGTTTCAGATGACTGCTTTTCTGATATGCACCACAAAATAGGACTATCTTACTTAGTGTTTTAGTCTTGTTTTCTAGTATAAATATCTTAATGTTCTTGAATCGAGATTACTTTGTTGTACAAGTAAAATTAATAGAGATATTATTATGTTTTTTCTGTAAAAATGTATAAAAATTGTGTTTTTGTTTTTTTTTTAAACAAGAAAAACATCCGCCAGTGGGGCAGGAAAAATAATCTTGTTTAGCCTTTGGATTAAGATGATTTTTCTTACTCCACTGGCAGATATTTTTGCTTGTTTTAAGAAAAAACTAACAAGATTTAGATTTTTAGAACACATTTGACTTGTCAAGTGAATGTAGAAGAATGTTTGCGATAGTCAATCAAAGTATCAAAAAACAGAATCATTTTTTTTTGCAGTGTGCGGTTTGAGGGTTTCCTTTGATTGGCACACGATGAGTAATGCCTGGAGATCAGAGGGTTAATTTCTGCTGAAACATCACCCTCTGATATATATTTAACACATAATGTGGAAATGGAGATTAACCTTTCGTATTTGTGCTGTGCTCGTCACGTGTGGGCGTTTCTGTTCATGTCAAATATCAAACACAAGAAACCAGACCCAGACAGGAGTGACACATCTGTTGACATCGAGAAAGAGTCAATGTTCCACTTCAGCAGACATCACTGGGGTTAAAAACAGAAGCTGTGACGTGAGCGCCTGCGGAGTGATGTCATGTGCGTGTCATTCCTCCTCGTTCATTCACTCGCTCGCTCTTCTGTGTGTCTGCAGCATCATGGGGACGCGTCTCTGGATCCTGATGCTCGTGGTCCACCAGGTCTCTCCGTACAGACGTCCAGCACAGCCTTTAACCTGTCACGTGGTGAGTCCTGAATCAGACCTCAGTGCATCTGTCTGAGTTGCTGTAATGACTGATGATTATGTGCAATTCCTTGCTTAGAAGCCAAACACTTTTAGTTCTAATCAGGTAGAAAATACTTCAAGTCTTTGTATTTCAATCGCTTGGATTGAATGTCTTCGGTGGCCATTAAATGGTCAAGCTGTAGGGACTAAAAACCACAGGTGAGACCTCTTTTACCAATGACATTAAACAGAGTAAATGGAGACTTTTGCTCAAAAGTGTTATTTCAGATGCTGAGACTTGTTATCAAAACAAAACATCTTTCTGTGTTGCTCCACATTGATTGTATATCTCTATATTCCTGCTGTAAGTCGACCATTGACTCGCTTGTGTCTCTGTGAAAGTCTTCAGTATCAATTCAATTCAATCACACTTAAACTTTACTTTAGCAAAGACCAAATGGTCCCACATCTAGAGAACCATATTAGGCAGAAACATCTTTACGAGTCTCAGACTAAACCACAGAGTCTGATCAGAGCCGGATGACTGTGTCTCCTCTGACCGTGTGTTTGGACACTGTCTAATGAGGACAGAGGAAGTGTGTGTACGGTGAAAGACATCAGCGCTTCATAACATCTCCATCCTCTCGCCGAACCCTGGCGGAAACGAAGGGTCAGTCCCAGAGATGAGGGAAAATCCTGAAACACTGTACCTTAGCCGCAGTTATCTAGAGAGCATAAATAAAGTGTAGATGGAGCGCAGATAGTGTAAGCCAAGAGCTGCTTTAAATCATACGTCACACTGAAGACGGTGTTGAAATCTTCCAGGAAACAGCTGTGTGATGTCATGAGTGTACACTAGCAGTCAACACTGTCTGAACAGTGAGATTTTTAATCTTAATGCTCACCAAGCCGGCATTTATTCGATCCAAAAATACAGCAGAAGCAGTAAAAATTGTGAGATATTATTATGATTTAAATCATCTGTTTTCTGTGTGAATCTGTGTTAAAGTGTAATTTATTTCTGTGATGCTCCGCTGTATTTTCAGCATCATTCCTCCAGTCTTCAGTGTCACATGATCTTCAGAAATCAGAATAATATGATGATTCACTGGTGAAGAAACATTAAACATAATAATAAATATTTTGAGCAGTAAATCATCATATTATTCTGATTTCTGAAGATCACGTGACACTGAAGACTGGAGGAATGATGCTGAAAAATTCTGCTCTGAAATCACAGGAATAAATTGCAATTTTATTATATTAAAATAGAAAACAAGTATTTTACATAGTAAAAATGTTTCAAAATTTTACTATATCTTAGATCAAATAAATGCAGGCTTGAAAAACAGAAGAGACTTAACAGATCTTACTGTTCAGCATTTGCCTGGGAGTGTAATCCAGAATCACTTGTGTTGGCTAATAGCACTCTTTGTTGTTGGTTTAAGGTCCAGGAGGATGTCGACTGCAGCGGTCTGAACCTCAGACGGATCCCGGTGCGACTGCCGTCCTCTATCCACCTCCTCGATCTGTCTCGAAACCTCCTGCAGAACCTCACGGACCGGGATCTTCCCGATCTCTCCACCGTCCAGCATCTGAACCTCCACGCCAACAAGATCCAGTTCATCCAGCCGGGGCTGTTCCAAGACACCAGTCGTCTGGAGGTGCTGGATCTATCGGGAAACTCCCTGGACCTGTACGCGGCTCTGAAAACACACGTCGGGCCGCTCAGATCAGTCCGGCATCTGGATCTGTCCGGAAACGGTCTGTTCACGGATATGAGCGACTACTTCCTGAGCGACGCCCCGGTCCTCACCAACCTCTCTTTAGACGGGAACAGCATTACTAAAATCAGCAGGCACACATTCAACGGATCTCAGGCTTTAAGAAACATCGACCTGCACAATAACGTCATCATAGAAATCGAGGAAGGTGCTTTCGAGTCGCTGACGGGGCTCTCAGAGCTCGATCTGTCGGTGAACTCCATCTCGTGCATCACAGACTTCAACCTCGTTCAGCTCAAAACTCTCAACTTGAGCAAAAACAGCCTGAACAGCTTTCAGACCGTTGATTCGGATCTAGAGTTCGAGCTTCAGTATCTGGACCTGAGGGAAAATAAAATCCTGTATTTCCCCGTGCTTCCCGAGAGGAACAAACTCGTGTACCTGGACCTGTCCAGAAACCTCTTGAGAAGCGTGAACTGCTCCGGTCCGCTAGAAGAGCTGGAGAACCTGAAGGCCAGCGGGTATCTGTCCACCGATCACGATAAACCCCTTTGCCTTTGTGTTAATCAGAGGCACCAGGCTTTCCCCAAGTTGCTTTACTTGGACTTGAGCTACAACCAGTTCAAATCGATTCCGTCCTCGTTCTTCAGCAGCGTGGCTTCTCTAGAGAGCCTGAACATCAGCAATAACTGTTTGGAGAGCTTCAGTGTGGATTTAGAAGGTCATCTGAACTCGCTGAAAACCTTGGACATCAGCTACAACAACCTGCAGAACTTGTCCTTCGGGGAAAACACTCTGGCTGCGTTGGAAGTCTTGCACCTTCAGGGAAACGCTCTGAGCACACTAGACCCCGGGATCTTCTCAAGGCTTCCCAACATACAGAGTCTTCACCTTCAGCAAAACCTGTTCAGCATCTGTCCTTCTCTCAAGGGTCCCATGCACGACTGCATCCGACTGTCCTCTATCCCGACCCTGAGCTACCTGTACCTCTCGGAGAACAGTCTCGAATCGGTTCCACCAGGAGCGTTTCACGGAAGCCCGCTGCTTATTCTGGATCTGTCCCTGAATCCCGGTGTGGATGTCGGCACGTCGTCTCTCTCAGGTTTGGAGACGACCCTCACCCATCTTTCTCTGAGAGGAAACCAGCTCCGAAACCTCGCCGTCGACTTCACCTTCTTTCAGAAACTCAAGTGTTTGGATCTGTCGGTGAACCGGCTCACGGGGGTCTCTCTGTGGAGCGGAGACTCTTCGGTGGAGTCCTTGAACCTGCAGAATAACAGTTTGGTAACACTCACATCCGACACGGTCTTCGCTCTGCAGGAATCGCTCAGAACGTTATACGTAGGCTCGAACCCGTTGAGCTGCTGTGGAAACCCGTATCTCCTCACGATGCTCCAGCAGGACAGACTGAACGTGCCGGACATCGCCGTCGTGACCTGCTGGTACACCAGAGACTCGGAGAGCGTGGAGATCAGCGTGAGCGCCGTGGAGCCGGAGCACTGCGAGTCTGTGGACAGGAAGGTGTTGTGGATCAGCGTGATCGTGGTGCTCGCGCTCGGACTGATGCTGGTGTCGGTGGTCGCCTTGAAACTCTGTCGCTTGAAAAAACACAGGTTCAAAAGAGGCATCAGGTTCAAAAGAGGCATCAATGCTTGAATCAAAAGAAGGAAAAGAAACCAAAGCGCTCTCACCTGATTGTGGTGCCACATGCATGACAGCTAGGTTTCAGTATGTGATGCGTGGGAGGATCTGGAACAAGTTCAGTGTCAAATTCTGATCACCATCTTTTGCATTCACATCAGTTGTGACATTTGCTATTTAAACAGAAATGCAAGCAATATTCGCTGGTGAGGGTAAAGCAGGACGTTGCATCTGCATTCGAAACCAGCCAGATGCAGCAAGACTGCACAAACTATCCCAATTCGCCAAACGAAACATGTTTCATGTGCTGATCTTCTGCAATAACACTACGCTTTCTGATGCACGCACTTTATGGATTGTGATTTGTGAAATGTACATGCATAATGTGAAAACTGCATCAACAAGTTGCATACAGATGCAAGACTGAGTTGTAGAGTGAGACTGGATTGTAGGAGTGTGTTTTCAATACGTGTCTCTGGAGCACAAAAGCAGTGTTAAGTCTCTGGGATATAATTGTAGAAATAGCCAACAATACATTGTATGGGTTAAAATTATATAATTAAGCTAAAAATCATTAGGATATTAAGTAAAGATGATGTTCCATGAAGATATTTTGTACATTTCCTACCGTAAATATATCAAAACCTAATTTTTGTTTAGTTATATGCATCGCTTGGAAATATTATTTATTCATCGTTCAGATGATGTATACATCTCTAAGTTAACCCTTATGACTGTGTTTGTGCTGTAGGGACACAGATGTGTGTGTTGTGCATTAGAAGAAGGAATATCATCGGCTGGAGGAAGTGTTTTTAATGGAACACCTGCAGCAGAGCGTCTCTCAGCGTCGCTTTCCTGTTGTTGAGCTCAGTTTCCTCTCTACATTGCATTCGCCATGATGATTTATTCATTCAGTCTCTCTCAGTGACACTGAACTGTGTTAGACTGGTGATCCGGTTCAGCTCCGCTCCGAACACACATATAAACACACACCGCCTGCGATGTTTGTTTGTTTGGTCAATCAGGTCTTTTTTTAGAAATTTCCAGCCTTGAGCTGAAGTAAGTTTGACCCTGGAGTCTATATCAGGCGCGGATAAAGATAGACAGGAAATCCCTGTTGAGGGAAGCACACATCATCACCGCAGATATTAATAGAGATTTGTTTCACAGCTGTTGACGTGCTCATGACAGCAGCTTCCTCCTGTCTGTCTGAGTCATGGCCACGCCCCTTCTGCTTTCCAGATACACGATAAAACCCACAGAAGCCACACACACACACACACACACACACACACACACACACCCACGTCATGTATGAGCAGCCACTACACACCAGCACTATATGAAGGAACTATTACCACATTGTTTGTATAATGAATTAATGTATAAATCTATTTATGAAGTTTTTCCTAAATAAAATGTCTCTGTTATGTGCTGTCTGTTCACTGTTCCTCCACATCAAGATTTTAGGCTGAAGTCTACATAAAATACATTATTCCTAAATTACACTTTATTTCCATAGTTCACTATTTAATAAAAACTAACTTTGCAACTACATGTGGACTAACTCTTGTTGAAGTATTAGTAGACTCAGGTTATGTTTAGGTTAGGATTAGTGGAAGAAGTTAACTTATCACTTGCACAGTTACTTGTAGTAAACTTATATCCATTGAGTGCAGGGTTATTAGTAAAAACTAAAATTATATAAAAGAAATGTACTGTAATAATATACAATAAAACAAAAAACGTATTTAAACTTATTAAAACTTATTTTATTAGTTTCCAATATAAAATTTCTACTTTGCATTTACTTGAACAAACAAGTAACACACACACACACACACACACACACACAGACACACAAAGTTGGGACACTGTACAAATTGTGAGTAAAAAAGGAATGGAATAATTTACAAATCTCATAGACTTATACTTTATTCACAATAGAATATAGATAACATATCAAATGTTGAAAGTGAGACATTTTGAAATGTCATGCCAAATATTGGCTCATTTTGGATTTCATGAAAGCTACACATTCCAAAAAAGTTGGGACAGGTAACAATAAGAGGCCAGAAAAGATAAATGTACATATAGGAACAGCTGGAGGACCAATTTGCTACTTATTAGGTCAATTGGGAACATGATTGGGAATAAAAAGAGCCTCTCAGAGTGACAGTGTCTATCAGAAGTCAAGATGGGCAGAGGATCACCAATTCCCCCAATGCTTCGGTGAAAAATAGTGGAGCAATATCAGAAAGGAGTTTCTCAGAGAAAAACTGCAGAGACTCTGGAACAATCTCTGTGTGTAAGGGTCAAGGCCGGAAAACCATACTGGATGCTCGTGATCTTCAGCTCTTAGACTGCACTGCATCACATACAGGAATGATACTGTAATGGAAATCACAACATGGGCTCAGGAATACTTCCAGAAAACACTGTCAGTGAACACAATCCACCGAGCCATTCACCGTTACCAGCTAAAACTATACCAGTTCAAAAAGAAGCCATATCTAAACATGATCCAGAAGCGCAGGTGTTTTCTCTGGGACAAGGCTCATTTAAAATGGACTGTGGCAAAGTGGAAAACTGTTCTGTGGTCAGACCAATCAAAATTTGAAGTTCTTTTTGGAAAACTGGGATGCCATGTCATCCGGAATAAAGAGGACAAGGACACCCCAAGTGGTTATCAGCGCTCAGTTCAGAAGCTGCATCTCTGATGGTATTGGGTTGCATGAGTGTGTGTGGCATGGGCAGCTTACACATCTGGAAAGATGAGCACCATCAATGCTGAAAGGTATATCCAAGTTCTAGAACAACATATGCTCCCATCCAGACATCGTCTCTTTCAGGGAAGACCTTGCATTTTCCAACATGACAATGTCAGACCACATACTGCATCAATTACAACATCACGGCTGTGTAGAAGAAGGAGCCGGGTCCTGAAATGACCAGCCTGCAGTCCAGATCTTTCACCCGTAGAAAACATTTGGTGCATCATAAAGAGGAAGATGTGACAAAGAAGACCTAAGACAGTAGAGCAACTAGAAGCTTGTATTGGACAAGAATGGGACAACATTCATATTCCTAAACTTGAGCAACTTGTCTCCTCAGTCCCCAGACGTTTGCAGACTGTTATAAAAAGAAGAGGAGATGCCACACAGGGGTAAACATGGCCATGGCCTTGAACTTTTTTGAGATGAGTTGATGACATGAAATTTAAAATCAACTGATTTTTCCCTCAAAATGATACATTTTCTCAGTTTAAACATTTGATGTCATCTATGTTGTATTCTGAATAAAATATTGAAATTTGAAACTTCCACATCATTGCATTCTGTTTTTATTCACAATTTGTATAGTGTCCCAACTTTTTTTGAAATCAGGTTTGTATATATGTAAACTTAAACTAATAAAAATGACAAAACCACACAGGAAAATTATTCAAACTTTAACTAAAATGAGTTTGAAAGCAGAAAATGTGAAAATAAAATCGAGGACCCTCAAAATAGAGAGTTAGCAGACATAAAACAAATGAATACTCTAGTGTACGTAGTTACAAAGTTACTCATAATCTGTAAAATCTCCAAAGCAGACTATCTAAATAAAGTTTTACTAATTCTAAAGTAGTGTCCTTGATAACCTAAAAAGGAAATTGTTCATCTGTAGAATGATATTCCACTGACATCACTCTTAGGTTTCTGGATAATAGCAGACAAAATAGGCATTTAGTCATTGTTTTAGGAAACTCTCACACGGTTTGACTGCATCCCGATGTCTCAGACCCACTTTACAGAATGCAAAAAAATTCCTTTATTATTTTTTTCTTGTTTTCTAGTATAAATATTTAAACATTCTTTACTCAAGATGTATTTACTTAAGTAAAATGGTTTAAGAAATGAAATCTTGTTTTCTATAGAAAAAAAACAAGCAAAAATATCTGCCAGTTGGGTCAGAAAAATGTAAAGAATAATTTTTCTTGCCCCATTGGCAGATATTTTGTGTCCCTCCAGCAACTCCTCGTTCCTCTCCTCCAAACATCCACATTTAAATTACAATTTGATGAAAACTGTTAAAAATTATTGCTGTGTTTAAAAAGAAGTGACGATGTGTTGTTTCAAGAGTAAGTGTTTATGCATGACTTAAGATGACAATTTTAGTTAACTTTTGTTACTAAAAATTCTGGAAATTATTTATAAACTTGTGTTTTTTTCGGTATCTTAACATATTTATCCAAGTTTCCAAGTTAAATGTTATATTTGAAGACTTCTGTTATTAAAGCAGAAATGTTTGACATTTAACTGCTGTTTGACATTTGAATGTGATTATTCATTCTTATCTTGTGAACGTAATGGAAACTTGTCTCTTATATTTTGGAGCTCGGTATCTTCAGAGTGGGGTTTCTTTGCAAATTAGCAGAATTTTTTATTGAGATGCAGGGCTTTGTAATATTCCTTTCCCTCTGAGGTCATAATTCGTTTTTTCTCGACTATTTGTCGCCTGACAGGTGTTTTTTGTGATGTAAATGTCTCTTGACGTGTGGAATGAGTGACAGGGTTTTCTGTTCGCTCCAGTGTAGTTTTGATCTGCTGTTCCTTCAATAAGAGCCTCGTCATGAGTGATTCATCAAACGTTTCAGGAATAATAGCATCGATCTTAGCACTTCCTCCTCATGACCTCACTGTGACTGGACTGGTCGACTGATATGCAAATGAGGTCATGTGATGCTGATATGCAAATGAGGTTATGAGTCAACTCTTCTTTCCTTGTTTTGATCGTTACTGCACGTTTTCACGGCACAATGAAGCAGTTGGTCTGGGACGATCAAGGAGAAGATTCCTTCTGATATGTTGCTCTTTTTATCTATATCAGGATGTTTCTGTACGAGCTGAAGATTTTATAATAGCAGTGGCATTATTTATACACTAACTATAAATCCTGATTTGTAGGATGTTCTTGTTTTCACATGAACATGAAATTACCAGAAACGAGATGAGAGTCAGAGACAGAGGACACTAAAGAATAGTCAGAAAAAAAAATTCAGAGAACATATGAACTTGCATCTTTAATGTTCACATTGCACTTGCATTTTCAGATCAAATAACTTCGACATTGCTACGTGACTCCACACATTACTTGTGTATTAAAGTAGCAATTATTATTTTCTTCATACATAACAGTCCTCTTCAGTAAAGCTGGAAAGTCCCCTTTAACCACATATAGCGGTAGTGTTGGAGACTGACCATTTAATTCAGTTCTCAGCTCAGCTCTATCTTTCAACTCAACCAGATGATCCAACGGTAGCTGCACGGATCTCAGGCCTACGTCCACTCACTTCTACGAATCTATGCATGTCAAGTCACCTTTATTTATATAGTGCTTTAAACAAAATACATTGCGTCAAAGCACTGAACAACATTCATTTGGAAAACAGTGTCTCAATAATGCAAAATGATAGTTAAAGGCAGTTCATCATTGAATTCAGTGATGTCATCTCTGTTCAGTTTAAATAGTGTCTGTGCATTTATTCTGTGCATTTATTTGCAATCAAGTCAACGATATCGCTGTAGATGAAGTGACCCCAACTAAGCAAGCCAGAGGCGACAGCGGCAAGGAACCGAAACTCCATCGGTGACAGAATGGAGAAAAAAACCTTGGGAGAAACCAGGCTCAGTTGGGGGGCAGTTCTCCTCTGACCAGACGAAACCAGTAGTTCAATTCCAGACTGCAGCAAAGTCAGATTGTGCAGAAGAATCATCTGTTTCCTGTGGTCTTGTCCTGGTGCTCCTCTGAGACAAGGTCTTTACAGGGGATCTGTATCTGGGCTCTAGTTGTCCTGGTCTCCGCTGTCTTTCAGGGCAGTAGAGGTCCTTTCTAGGTGCTGATCCACCATCTGGTCTGGATACGTACTGGATCCGGGTGACTGCAGTGACCCTCTGATCTGGATACAGACTGGATCTGGTGGCCACGGTGACCTCGGAACAAGAGAGAAACAGACAAATATTAGCGTAGATGCCATTCTTCTAATGATGTAGAAAGTACGGTGTTATGTGAAGTGTTTCCGGTTCCGGTTTACCTAATTAATGCAGCCTAAAAATCCTTTAACTGATTTGGATATTAAAAGCATATTAGTATGTTATGTGTATGCCAGGTTAAAGAGCTGGGTCTTTAATCTAGATTTAAACTGCAAGAGTGTGTCTGCCTCCCGAACAATGTTAGGTAGGTTATTCCAGAGTTTAGGCGCCAAATAGGAAAAGGATCTGCCACCCGTAGTTGATTTTGATATTCCACTTATTCCATTAGTTTTTCAAATTGGGGTGTTTCACCGGGCCGCGAAGAAATATAGAGCTGAGTTTTATCAGCATGACAGTGAAAGCTAACACCATGTTTCCTGATGATATCTCCCAAGGGTAACATGTAAATCTACATCTCCTCCAGTAGTCTGAGATCCGCTAGTAAGCTATGCCTCGTGGTACCATCACAGAGAGGCTCAGAATCTCTTTCCAGAACATTCTCGTTCACCATTCCTGGCTGGTGGAATGATCTTCCCACTCCTATCCGGAATGTTGGATCCCTGACAATTTTCAAGCGACAGCTGAAAACTCACCTCTTCCGAGGCTGCTTGACTTCAAATTGTCACCAAATAGTATTTGGAGTCTCCTTCAATGGCCAAATTTTTTAGAGGAACTTAACTTCCTCCAAAGAGAAGTCAGTGTTGTCTGTGTACTCTTTGCAAGTTGTTTGCATTGTATACACATTCTTCTTTTTCTTTGAAGTTCCAGGCATTTGATTGAATTTTTGTTTTGCAGTCTTTTGTTTTCCTCTGCAAGCACATTATATGTGGTCTTTTTTTCCCCACAACTACGGTACACCAATTCTTTATACCAAAACTCATAACATGTTGCATTTTTGGATGCTTTACCAGGGGACTTCTAGAATGTGTTCATGTCAGCAGACAATTTATCTGCATTACTGAATTGCTGTGCTTCCTTAGCAGTGGGTTCCAAGCTTACACTTATTTCAGTGGCTTTCTGCAATGTACGATTACTTTCATCACTGAACTGAATTCACAGTGTCCGGAATGTTTATTCAGTGCAGCAACAAATATAATTACAGTTTTCCCCTCTTCCTGATTTCTCTTGTGAAACAGAAATCTTTCTGCTATCACCAACAGCATAGTTGAAAAATGTGCGCTTAGCACTGCCACAATCTCTGTAGACATTTTCTCACCTGGTTTCGCTTACTTAGAATTTTTGTCTTGTTTTCCTGTACAAATATCTAAACATCCTTAAATCAACACACCTTTACCGGAGGAACAAAATGATAGAAGATATCAAATACTGGTCAGAGAAATAAACTTGATACAGATGAAAACAGGATTATATTTCTGACCACATTAGCAGAAATAGGAAATATTCTTAATCACTTTGGTTTTCCAGTAAGTGTATCTTGAAGAACTTAGATATTTGTATTGGAAAAAACAAGACAAACATCACAATCAAGACAAACATAATTTCTTGAAATGAAAACAATTAAAAACATATATTTTCTTTCTTTCTTTCTTTTTAACCTTTTTATTTTTCAAGTGATATCAACCTGAAAAGTAGGTTTTTGGGAGGTTTTGTCATGTTTAACTCACTTTTGAGTATTTAGGACAAGCACACAGAACATGATAAGATTAGCATTACCAACAGCATTTCTTCTGTGTTGAATTTAAATCAAAGGAATTCTGAGTGAAATGAGCAGCAGATGGAAACTAATCAGACACAGCCGATCTCACAAGATCTGAACAAATCATTCCACTTGTTTTTGTTTGTCCGCCGGACCCATCCTGATCACTGTCTGGAACCCCCCCCCACACACACACACACACAAACAATGTGCCAATAGTGCAAGAAAAATAATCTAATTTAGCCTTTGAACTAATATTATTTTTCCTACCCCATTGGCAGATATTGTATATTTCAGACTTAATATCTTAAATCATTATACTTGTCAAGTAAATGGATCTTGATTCAAGAATGTTTACACATTTATACTAGAAAACAAGACAAAAATGCTAAGTAAGAGAATAATGTTTTTCAGTGTAAATGTGGAATCTGCCAGATCTCATGGTTCTCTGCTGCTTTGTCATGAGCAGATAACTGAGCCAGATGATTAAAGCAGAATGAAAAGAGCGAGAGTTCAGCAAATCTTTCATAGACACCCAGAGGCCAACTAAAACGCTTCACACACAAGCGCATCAGAGACGCTCCTCACAGCAGCTTTTTCTAGGATTTCACTCCTTTGTGATTCTGCTTCACCCTGCAGCCCTGAAACTAGAATTCTGTAAACATGAGCAAAGAGCTGCACTCAGCTTACTGAACACCCATCCACTGCCGCCGTTTCACACAGGCTTTTTATTGCTGTTTGTGTTTGTTTTCAGTTGTCAAGTGTTTTTGAGAAGCTGAGATTTGTGGGAATGGATTGGATACCATTCATTCTGATCTATTCCTGCGCAAACATATTTCATTCAAAAACAGTTTGTATACTGATGAGGGTGATTGAGCCATTCATGTGGGTTTAATGCACCAAACCTCAGATGTGTTTCGGAAAGTACCTCCGTTTTTGATGTCAGTTGGAGCTCAATTTCATACAGGAACATCTGGGTCACAACCAATAGATTACACATAATAGGTCCATATGAACTCTGAAATACACCACACACACACACACACTCAAAGTTGTCTCCAATAGAGGTTTA
The DNA here is from genome assembly GCF_003368295.1 of Carassius auratus. Lineage (NCBI taxonomy): Eukaryota > Metazoa > Chordata > Actinopteri > Cypriniformes > Cyprinidae > Carassius > Carassius auratus. Next base: position 17,183,614 of record NC_039252.1, read on the forward strand.
GAAAACACCTAATATTCAGTAATATTACTAATTTGACAGTACTGACACAATCAGATTGTCACTCCCATGGACTGGCCTTGTGTTCCTGTCTTGTGTTTTGCTCACTCCTTCAGTCCCACACAGTAGCTACCGTTACAGACACCTGACCTGCAAATAGTAAGCGGCGCCCCTTCTCCTGGTTTTTTATTTTTGTTTTGTTTTTTGAAAGTTTTTTTCGTTTTTTCATTTATGGTGATGAAGGAAACCACCGCAAGATTTGCAGCCCCATCCCATAAGGATCTGCCCCTTTGATAAGTTTGCCCGGGAATTCTGTGGGCTTGCCTTATGCTTTGGATAACATCACACCTAATTCACTCCTGTTCCCAAGTTTGATATCACCCCAAAAGTTCTCAATTGGATTAAGGTCTGGAGATTGGGCTGGCCACTCCATAACATTAATTTTGTTGGTTTGGAACCAAGACTTTGCCCGTTTACTAGTGTGTTTTGGGTCATTGTCTTGTTGAAACAACCATTTCAAGGGCATGTCCTCTTCAGCATAGGGCAACATGACCTCTTCAAGTATTTTAACATATGCAAACTGATCCATGATCCCTGGTATGCGATAAATAGGCCCAACACCATAGTAGGAGAAACATGCCCATATCATGATGCTTGCACCTCCATGCTTCACTGTCTTCACGGTGTACTGTGGCTTGAATTCAGAGTTTGGGGGTCGTCTCACAAACTGCCTGTGGCCCTTGGACCCAAAAAGAACAATTTTACTCTCATCAGTCCACAAAATGTTCCTCCATTTCTCTTTAGGCCAGTTGATGTGTTCTTTGGCAAATTGTAACCTCTTCTGCACATGCCTTTTTTTTAACAGAGGGACTTTTGCGGGGGATTCTTGAAAATAGATTAGCTTCACACAGACGTCTTCTAACTGTCACAGTACTTACAGGTAACTCCAGACTGTCTTTGATCATCCTGGAGGTGATCATTGGCTGAGCCTTTGCCATTCTGGTTATTCTAGAAATCTGAAATACACACACACACACACTCAAAGTTGTCTCCAATAGAGGTTTCACGAGTTCACATCTGCGTATATTAACCGTAAGTTTATGCGTATTTGGCGTGCTGTCCGGGTGGAGGGCTCCGAGCTCGGGAAGTGGCCCGAACCCAGAGTACTCCCCCCGGTTGTGGTAAGAGTAGATGGATCTATAAGTGAGGAGAAATGGGGTGGAGGAGGGATGCTGAAAACGGTCAATGAACAGAGATAGGTTCTGCTGTCATTTATACCTTGTCATGAGTTGATTACTGATTGGTCTCCACTTGTGTTAATCAGGTTAATGAACTGCGACTGTTCCTCCCGAACTTTGTTATAAAACAGCATTTAGAAAACACCTAATATTCAGTAATATTACTAATTTGACCGTACTGACACAATCAGATTGTCACTCCCATGGACTGGCCTTGTGTTCCTGTCTTGTGTTTTGCTCACTCCTTCGGTCCCACACAGTAGCTACCGTTACAGACACCTGACCTGCAAATAGTAAGCGGCGCCCCTTCTCCTGGTTTTTTATTTTTGTTTTGTTTTTGAAAGTTTTTTTTTTTTTTTTCATTTATGGTGATGAAGGAAACCACCGCAAGATTTGCGGCCCCATCCCATAAGGATCTGCCCCTTTGATAAGTTTGCCCGGGAATTCTGTGGGCTTGCCTTATGCTTTGGATAACATCACACCTAATTCACTCCTGTTCCCAATTTAAGACCTAAGAGGGCTCCTGTTCCCACTTCCAGTCCAGAGAGGGCTCCTATTCCCATTTCAGGACCTGAGAGTTAGCTTCGGCTAAAATGTTGTAGTATGTAACATGTGTTTATGTGACATACTTGTCCCTTTTCAAATAAAAAAAAAGAAAAAAAGATAGCTCCTGTTCCCAAGTAAAGCCCAGCGAGGGCTCGTGTCCCCACGTCTAGTCCAGAGAGGACTCCTGTTCCCACATCCGGCCCAGAGAGGACTCCTGTTCCCACATCCAGCCCAGAGAGGACTCCTGTTCCCACATCCGGCCCAGAAAGGACTCCTGTTCCCAAGTAAAGCCCAGAGAGGACTCCTGTTCCCACATCCGGCCCAGAGAGGGCTCCTGTTCCCAAATAAAGCCCAGAGAGGACTCCTGTTTCCACATCCGGCCCAGAGAGGACTCCTGTTCCCACATCCGACACAGAGAGGACTCCTGTTCCCAAGTAAACCCAGAGAGGACTCCTGTTCCCAAGTAAAGCCCAGAGAGGACTCCTGTTCCCACATCCGGCCCAGAGGGGACTCCTGTTACCAAGTAAAGCCCAGAGAGGACTCCTGTTCCCACATCCGGCCCAGAGAGGACTCCTGTTACCAAGTAAACCCAGAGAGGACTCCTGTTCCCACATCCGGCCCAGAGGGGACTCCTGTTCCCAAGTAAAGCCCAGAGAGGACTCCTGTTCCCACATCCGGCCCAGAGAGGACTCCTGTTACCAAGTAAACCCAGAGAGGACTCCTGTTCCCACATCCGACCCAGAGAGGACTACTGTTCCCAAGTAAAGCCCAGAGAGGACTCCTGTTCCCACATCCGACACAGAGAGGACTCCTGTTCCCACATCCGGCCAAGAACGGACTCCTGTTCCCAAGTAAAGCCCAGAGAGGACTCCTGTTCCCACATCCAGCCCAGAGATGACTCCTGTTTCCACATCCGGTCCAGAGAGGACTCCTGTTCCCAAGTAAAGCCCAGAGATGACTCCTGTTCCCACATCCGGCCCAGAGATGACTCCTGTTCCCACATCCAGCCCAGAGAGGACTCCTGTTCCCACATCCGGCCCAGAGAGGGCTCCTGTTCCCAAGTAAAGCCCAGAGAGGACTCCTGTTCCCACATCCGGCCCAGAGAGGGCTCCTGTTCCCACATCCAGCCCAGAGAGGGCTCCTGTTCCCAAGTAAAGCCCAGAGAGGACTCCTGTTCCCACATCCAGCCCAGAGAGGACTCCTGTTCCCACATCCAGCCCAGAGAGGACTCCTGTTCCCAAGTAAAGCCCAGAGAGGACTCCTGTTCCCACATCCAGCCCAGAGAGGACTCCTGTTCCCACATCCGGCTCAGAGAGGACTCCTGTTCCCACATCCAGCCCAGAGAGGGCTCCTGTTCCCAAGTAAAGCCCAGAGAGGACTCTTGTTCCCACATCCGACCCAGAGAGGGCTCCTGTTCCCACATCCAGCCCAGAGAGGGCTCCTGTTCCCAAGTAAAGCCCAGAGAGGACTCCTGTTCCCACATCCGGCCCAGAGAGGACTCCTGTTACCAAGTAAACCCAGAGAGGACTCCTGTTCCCACATCCGGCCCAGAGGGGACTCCTGTTCCCAAGTAAAGCCCAGAGAGGACTCCTGTTCCCACATCCGGCCCAGAGAGGACTCCTGTTACCAAGTAAACCCAGAGAGGACTCCAGTTCCCACATCCGACCCAGAGAGGACTCCTGTTCCCAAGTAAAGCCCAGAGAGGACTCCTGTTCTCACATCCGACACAGAGAGGACTCCTGTTCCCACATCCGGCCAAGAACGGACTCCTGTTCCCAAGTAAAGCCCAGAGAGGACTCCTGTTCCCACATCCAGCCCAGAGAGGACTCCTGTTTCCACATCCGGTCCAGAGAGGACTCCTGTTCCCAAGTAAAGCCCAGAGATGACTCCTGTTCCCACCCTCCGGCCCAGAGATGACTCCTGTTCCCACATCCAGCCCAGAGAGGACTCCTGTTCCCACATCCAGCCCAGAGAGGACTCCTGTTCCCACATCCGGCCCAGAGATGACTCCTGTTCCCACATCCAGCCCAGAGAGGACTCCTGTTCCCACATCCGGCCCAGAGAGGGCTCCTGTTCCCAAGTAAAGCCCAGAGAGGACTCCTGTTCCCACATCCGGCCCAGAGAGGGCTCCTGTTCCCACATCCAGCCCAGAGAGGGCTCCTGTTCCCAAGTAAAGCCCAGAGAGGACTCCTGTTCCCACATCCAGCCCAGAGAGGACTCCTGTTCCCACATCCAGCCCAGAGAGGACTCCTGTTCCCAAGTAAAGCCCAGAGAGGACTCCTGTTCCCACATCCAGCCCAGAGAGGACTCCTGTTCCCACATCCGGCTCAGAGAGGACTCCTGTTCCCACATCCAGCCCAGAGAGGGCTCCTGTTCCCAAGTAAAGCCCAGAGAGGACTCCTGTTCCCACATCCGACCCAGAAAGGGCTCCTGTTCCCACATCCAGCCCAGAGAGGGCTCCTGTTCCCAAGTAAAGCCCAGAGAGGACTCCTGTTCCCACATCCGACCCAGAGAGGACTCCTTTTCCCACATCCAGCCCAGAGAGGACTCCTGTTCCCACATCCGGCCCAGAGAGGGCTCCTGTTCCCAAGTAAAGCCCAGAGAGGACTCCTGTTCCCACATCCGGCCCAGAGAAGGCTCCTGTTCCCACATCCAGCCCAGAGAGGACTCCTGTTCCCACATCCGGCCCAGAGAGGACTCCTGTTCCCAAGTAAAGCCCAGAAAGGACTCCTGTTCCCACATCCGGCCCAGAGATGACTCCTGTTCCCACATCCAGCCCAGAGAGGACTCCTGTTCCCACATCCAGCCCAGAGAGGACTCCTGTTCCCACATCCGGCCCAGAGATGACTCCTGTTCCCACATCCAGCCCAGAGAGGACTCCTGTTCCCACATCCGGCCCAGAGAGGGCTCCTGTTCCCAAGTAAAGCCCAGAGAGGACTCCTGTTCCCACATGCGGCCCAGAGAGGGCTCCTGTTCCCACATCCAGCCCAGAGAGGACTCCTGTTCCCACATCCGGCCCAGAGAGGACTCCTGTTCCCAAGTAAAGCCCAGAGAGGACTCCTATTCCCACATCCAGCCCAGAGAGGACTCCTGTTCCCACATCCAGCCCAGAGAGGACTCCTGTTCCCACATCCGGCCCAGAAAGGGCTCCTGTTCCCAAGTAAAGCCCAGAGACGACTCCTGTTCCCACATCCAGCCCAGAGAGGGCTCCTGTTCCCAAGTAAAGCCCAGAGAGGACTCCTGTTCCCACATCCGACCCAGAGAGGACTCCTGTTCCCACATGCAGCCCAGAGAGGACTCCTGTTCCCACATCCAGCCCAGAGAGGTCTCCTGTTCCCAAGTAAAGCCCAGAGAGGACTCCTGTTCCCACATCCGACCCAGAGAGGGCTCCTGTTCCCACATCCAGCCCAGAGAGGACTCCTGTTCCCACATCCGGCCCAGAGAGGACTCCTGTTCCCAAGTAAAGCCCAGAGAGGACTCCTGTTCCCACATCCGGCCCAGAGATGACTCCTGTTCCCACATCCAGCCCAGAGAGGACTCCTGTTCCCACATCCAGCCCAGAGAGGACTCCTGTTCCCACATCCGGCCCAGAGATGACTCCTGTTCCCACATCCGGCCCAGAGAGGGCTCCTGTTCCCAAGTAAAGCCCAGAGACGACTCCTGTTCCCACATCCGGCCCAGAGAGGGCTCCTGTTCCCACATCCAGCCCAGAGAGGACTCCTGTTCCCACATCCGGCCCAGAGAGGACTCCTGTTCCCAAGTAAAGCCCAGAGAGGACTCCTGTTCCCACATCCAGCCCAGAGAGGGCTCCTGTTCCCAAGTAAAGCCCAGAGAGGACTCCTGTTCCCACATCCAGCCCAGAGAGGACTCCTGTTCCCACATCCAGCCCAGAGAGGGCTCCTGTTCCCACATCCGGCCCAGAGAGGGCTCCTGTTCCCAAGTAAAGCCCAGAGAGGACTCCTGTTCCCACATCCGACCCAGAGAGGGCTCCTGTTCCCACATCCAGCCCAGAGAGGACTCCTGTTCCCACATCCAGCCCAGAGAGGGCTCCTGTTCCCAAGTAAAGCCCAGAGAGGACTCCTGTTCCCACATCCGACCCAGAGAGGGCCCCTGTTCCCACATCCAGCCCAGAGAGGGCTCCTGTTCCCAAGTAAAGCCCAGAGAGGACTCCTGTTCCCAAGTAAAGCCCAGAGAGGACTCCTGTTCCCACATCCAGCCCAGAGAGGGCTCCTGTTGTGTCTTTGTTTGGATGTAATGCTCTTCATTAATTCTCATATGTTTCCTTGCTCCTTTGCTCCAGCACAATATCTACCATGACAAAGATAAGGACAAAATCTAAAATGAATTTATCTGTTTAATGTCACTGTTGTATTCTCTAGAGCTGCTTTAGAGCAGAATTTGAGTTTGTTTTCTAATTATTGAATTTAGCAACATTGACAATGTTATTTTTTGTTTATCATTGTGAAACAGTCTATGGAAGCTTATTTCTCCCACTGAATAAAAACAAGCAATTTAAGAGTTAATATCGCTCTCTTTTTTCCTCTAACGAATTTGTACTGTCAATTCTGAGTTTATCTCATAATTATAGATGTATATCTCAATTTTGAATTTATATTTCATAAATGGTAAATGGACTGCATTTATATAGCCCTTTCAACAGACCACATGGCTATCCAAAGCGCTTTACAAGTTGCCTCACATTCACCCATTTACACACACATTCACACACACACCGACTGCGGCGTCAGCCAGTCAAGACTCCATCCAGCTCGTCAGGAGCAGCTGGGGTTAGGTGTCTTCCTCAAGGACACCTCGACACTTGGTCAGGTGGAGCCGGGGATTGAACCAGCAACCTTCCGGTTTGTAGACAACCTGTGCCTGAACCACTGTGCCTGAATCTATATCGGATCATTCTGAGTTTATATCTTGCAATTTTGACTTTTCTCAATTCTGAATTTATATTTACATCTCATAATTATATAGTTTATATCATTAATAATTATATAATATTCTAAATTGATATATCAAAATTCTGAGTTTGTGTCTTAACATTATGCAGTGTATAAAGTGCTTTACTAATAAATGTGACTTGACTTGAGTGAACTGAATATCAGTTTCTGACACACTGTGTCGACTCAAACTATAATGAAAGTTAGTGCACACTGGTTGCTTTATCACCTCACGTCAGAAATTATTATACAGTGTCATTACTCATCATATTAAACTGAACCATCAGTTTCCTCTCATATTTCTCTTCAGACGTTCAACTTTTCGCTCTGAATCGCCAGTGACGTTTCTTTCCACTGCGTCTGGCCTTCACCAGATCTCATAATTCCCCAGAACAGATCGTGAGGGACTTTAAAGAGCTCGATTCTCACTATCAGTCAAAGCTTCTTTAGTTCAGCCATTGAGTTTAAAAAAACCACAATGGGGCAAATTCACATGAATCTCAAGGTGAGGTTCCACACGGCCCCTGGAGCTCCAGGGGGGACTTTACCAGCACAACTGGTGTCAATTACATGACGTTCAGCGACTCTCCTCACATGACAGACTAGCCTTCAACAGTGTTTGGACAGATGGTCTCCACTAACTAACCCTTCCTAACCCACCGACCGCTGCTTGCTTTCGGGGCGTTTCATCAGTGCTGGCGAGTGAAAGCAGAGTGTGTTTACTATAACTAACTCAAGATTCCCTCGATAACAAAACCTTTTCTGTAGATCTGCCAGCGGAGATGTTTCTCATGACCTCCTCCAGTCCCTGATGAGTTCATGGCGTTCCTGAGACGCTCCTCTAGAGACACACAGATAGAGACACAGACGCATGTATGGGGTTTAATTACACATGTGGGAATCACTGATAGCGGCTCCATCTCCTCCCAAACACACACATTCCCATAAAAGGCTGTTCATTCAGAGTCATGAGAGGATCCGCTCGTCTTCTACACGTCTCCTATCTCTGAGAACATGCAGTGCTGACGCGTTTCCTGCACAGATGATCCCAGATGATCCATGTTAGTTTGACTTTTGTGTGTCCTTGCATGTCTCAAGTCAAAGCGCATTCGGACCCACAGTAATATATGCAAAGAGCTTGGAAATCTTATGATTTTAAAAACCCTTCCAAGGCTGCATTTATTTTGATCCAAAATACAGTAAAAATAGTGAAATATTATTAGAATCTAAAACATCTGTTTTCTGTGTGAATGTGTGTTAAAGTGTAATGTATTTCTGTGATGCTCCGCTGTATTTTCAGCATCATTCCTCCAGTCTTCAGTGTCACATGATCTTCAGAAATCTTTTGTACTATGAGCTAATATTTTTAAGAACTAACATTAACAAAAGTTGATTCTGGAAAAATAAAGTGCTCATTGCATCCACTAATGTTAACAAGCGAGACCTTGTTGTAAAGTGTTCCCGTGTTCCCGTGTTCTTCTAACGGGGGGCACAGGAAGTTCCTGCAGTCTGTAAATTGTAAGCAGACGTTGGATTGATGAGCTGCACTTGAGTCACGCTGAATGTCTCTTTGTGAGTAAGACAGGAGTTCAGTCTCACTTTCTGGAGGTCAGACGGGTCACACACAAACACTTTCCTCTTGCACTTCATTCGGACGGAGCTGTGCGTGCACTGCTTGTGATGCTCCTCTGAGATCATCCACTCATTCTGGCTCTGATCCAGGAATCACACACATCACTCGTTCTAGAACTTCATCTCTGCTGGCTGACGTCAGGACGAAGGCACTTCATGTTTCTGCAGCGAATGTTTTTGTGTGTAATGAGAAACGCTAGAAACACAAACCATCTGATCTACAAACCATAAAACAACATCTGGAGAGAGGCCTTCAGATGGTTTCAATGTTCTCATGTTCTTCACACAAACAAACTAATCATAAAGCCACTCGACACACCGACAATAAAACACGTTATATATATCCATAAAAAGAAGAAACACATTCCTCTCCACAATTACAAACATCACGAGCCTCCAATGATCCCACAAACCCACAGACACATTCACAACAGCAAGAGAGGAACCTCACCTCCATCTCTGATGAATAATAACATGTGTGTGTGTGTGTGTGTTTAGATTTTCAAAACACTTTATTCTGGGTGATTTATAAGATTGTTTCCTCAAGATGACCAAAAATATGTCCCCACAAAGAAGAATGCAGGCAGAATGGTTGCAGACGAGACGAGGACGAGCGCTATAATAACTACAGGTTTGACACAGAAAACAATCTAGTGCTTTAAACAGCGAACGCTCCGCTTAGTCTCAGAATATCTTTATTTTTCCAAGAAGTTTCCAGTGAGATATAAAGGAAATCTCTTCTGTCAGGGAGCCTTGGCAAAGCTGACCTTACTCCAGACTAAATGAACACACAAGACAAGATTATAAACGGCCGAAGCTAAAGAAAGCTGTCAGCTTCAGTGGGAGGCTCTTGAGAAGCGCTTCAGTAGTGCACACTAGTTCCTCAAGGGCACTTACTGGTACTTCTGAAGGACTTCACCTCAGTGTTTCTGAGGAACGAGCCGCTCGCTCATATCTGACATTCACAGACTGTCTGAAACATCCCACAGCATTACACACACACACACACACACACACACACACACACTCTCAGAATCAGATCCACACTTCCTGTCGTCAGAAGCGAATGAGTCACTCGTCTATATTCACTTCATCTCCAAACAATAACATCAGCTTACAGGGCTTTCTGACTAGATTTGTCCAGATGATCAAATGTCACACACAATAATTCAGAATCATCTGATTTGCTCATCTCATGACGAGTGTGGGGAACTGAAGATGTGAGAGAAATAAAACAGCGGCTCTGAGGGGATTTCATCATACACACACCGTCAGCACCAACAGACATTAAATATTGATTTTAGCATCCATCACTCATCGTGTGTTTCAGTGCAATCACTAAATCATTATATTGAAGGAATTAAACCCAATGTAACCACTGTTGTTATTTTCCCACAAATGTGAAAATCTCCTGCGGTCACAACACTGCCCACAGAGAGAGAGAGAGAAAGTACATTACGTTATTTTTAAGGTGTCCTTGTTACAGTGTAATTATATATTTAATTACTGTGTAATATTAATTAACTTCACACACTTGCTCTATAGGTTTGGTGAGGATTAGGGTCACTTGCATGTAATTATGCATCATTTATTTTTAGCACAAGAGTAAGCACATGTGTGACAATGTGTGACAAGGCCACCTTAAAATAAAGTGTTACCAGAAAGAAAAAAAGAAGAAAAATTCCTCTGTGTTTTTCTTGCTTTCCAGTATAAATATCTAAACTTTTTAAAATCATTTACTGGAGATGCAGAATGACGGACGTCACTGAATTCTGAGAAACTGATCTAAGTTCACATAAATATACTCTTATTTTATACGAATAATCCATTTGTAGATATTTGTTTTTTATACTTGTCTCATAAAACAAGAATCTCAGTTCATTATGATATTCAGTGAAGATGAAAAAACACAGAAACACACCACAATCGTGATCAGAGCAGTCTTCATCATCTGAAGTGTGTGTGAACAGAAGCAGATCAAGAGGAGTGACTTCACTTTCAGTCTGAACACGTGTGATTTCACTTCATGTTTAATTCAGTGTTACTAGTTTGTGTAACCTGTGATGTTTAAGTATCAGTATAGTTATTAATACTTTGAATCAGTTTTTATTTTTACATTTTAGATTACGTTTTAGTAACTTTGTAGCTTTTTTAACATCTATATAATTTTAGTAATTTATTTTAGTATAAAAATGAAAAAAATGAGGCAACTAGCTATAAGTTATTTATAAGTACTGACAACGTGGTAACACTTAAAGCCTTCACTATAATGCATGATAAAGGTCTTCATTCCTTGTAATGCATTACATTTTTTATAAATAATTGTAACCAAAGTTAAAATAGAGTTAAATTGCATTATAATATTTAAAGGTTGTAATTTTCTATGAGTCACAATTATACATTTCTCTTTATGCCAAAAATCATTAGGATATTAAGTAAAGATCATGTTCATGAAGATATTTAGTAAATCTCCTACTGTAAATATATCAGAACTTAATGTTTGATTAGTAATATGCATTGCTAAGAACTTCATCTGAACAACTTTAAAGATGATTTTCTCAATATTTCGATGTTTTTGCTCCCTCAGATTCCAGATTTTCTAATAGTTGTGTCTCAGACAGATATTGTCCTCCTCACAAACCACACATGATTTCTTGAGCTGATGTATAGGTGTGTGTTTGATGAAGCTGGTGTTGTGCTGGGGTCAGATCACAGATGTGTGATGTTCGGTGTGATCTGGGACGTCCCGAGGCGAGCGGCTTCACTTCATCCGTCCACTGGAAGATTCTCACCTTTACAACTTCTTCAAAGCCGTCCCTTCAGCTCTATTATTATCAGCAGATGAAGGTCATCTTCAGTCGCAGGGGTTTTCCAGCATCTGCTGCAGTCCATCTGAAACTGAAACTGAAAGCGTCTGGTGGATCCCGACGGCTGTTTACATCAAACACAGTAAAGCTTTATTTATAGCGCTTTAAACACAAAACACACAGAGATGACATCAGCTGGGAAACTTACTCAGAGCTCATGTGATGTTACATACTATTAGTGTTACAAACATATTCTACATTTTTTTTTAGTTAGCCTTTTTTTAATGTCTGTATTGTTGCTTTATTTAGTTTACTATAATAACCGTGCTGAATCGCAGTAAGAGCAATTGAATATCATTATTATTCTACAGAATACTCTGATAGTTTTCATCACTTCAGTTTATAATGCATAGCAATATTCCATAATGCTAATAATTTATGATGAGAGTATCAAAGCTTCGCCCGACTGAACAAACACATTAAATGAGCTGTTACACAAACGGTGCTTTTCTGAGAAATGAAACGACGGGAGAAGAAGAGATGGCCCTGGAAACATCTAATGAGACATTCATTATTAAAGCATTCAAACTAATTCAGAAAAGCTGAATCCGAAACGAAATTTAAAAAAAATAAAATAAATAATAATAATAATTCAAAATGTTGTTAACCTTTTAATTGCTGTTAAATCGTATAGGTTTCATGATTTCAATTAATTAGACGTTTTTTGATTATTATCATTAATCCATTAAAATATGCAGAATTTGTAAAAAATAATAATAATTTAATGAAAAATTAAAATGCATTTTGGAGGGCAGTTTAAATAATAATAATTAGTAAAATAACTAAGTAAAATACACTGGAATTTTAGGAAAGAGAGTAGAATAGAAGTGATGCGGACTCGATCTGAATCCAGTGACACCACACGAACGAGAGGAGGCTCGGTCCCGGAGGAGCTCGAGATCCATCCATGAGGACAGAAGGAAAGTCCCCGCGTCCCTGGCATCTCTGCCCACTTCAGACGAGCGGAATCCACCCAGAAACACACACACACACACACACAAAACCCCCAGTCCCACACACACACCCACCACACGTTTGTTTCCATTACAGTGAGGAGTTGCAGGGAAACTCGGCCCTTATAATGACACTGGTACTTTCCACACACATTCTCACACACACACACACCTCAGCCCCACCTGTGCTCACCTGTGCAAACACACACACACAATCACACACACAATCACAACACACAACAGAGCTTTGAAGTAAAGTTTATGAATTAAAACGCATCCAGCACAAACGAGACACACGGGCGAGAGCACAAACACTATTTACACCAATCAGAGAGCAGAACACAAGTGGAGGCGGAGTCACAAAACGTCCTGAAGAAGCAGCGCTCATCATCATCATCATCATCAGCTCTAATTTAAAGTGTAAATTAAAGGGACAGTGCATCAATCACCACAAGGTTAATATTGTGAAGAATAAGTGTAAACAAGCAGTTGCTGGTAGCCATTGACTTACACTGTATGTTTTCCTACAATGGCTACCGTCAACTAATCTTCAAAATATCTAGATCAGATTTTTAACAGAAATTATATTCTAGGGCCCTGTGAAATATCTTGTATCATTAGTTAAACACGCCAGAAGATATTTTGTCATCCAATATTATTTTTTTCCTTACTATTAAAGTCAGTGGGGTGCCGTCAACTGTTTGGTTACATACATATATTCTACAAAGTATACATTTATGTGATTTATTTTTATTTTTATATAAAACAGCTTCTGTTGTCTTCAAACAATTCAGATATATTTAAAGAATGCTGGAAAACAAATATTTGCTGGTAGCCATTGACTTACATAGTATTTTTCCCTATTATTTCCAGAATAACACCCTTCAGAATATCTCTTCAGACTTTTAACAGAAATTATATTTCAGGGCCCTGTCAAATATCTTGTATACATTTTTAAACACAACTCAGATTTTTTGGTCCCCATTGAGGTTTTTTTCTTACAATAAGAGTCAATGGCTACCGTCAACTGTTTGGGTACACTCATCCTTCAAAGTATATATAATCAGATTTATTTTTATTTTTACAAAAATGAATGTTATTGCCATAAGAAATATCTTCTGATTTATTCAACAATTCAGATATATTTAAAAAAATATTTTTAACCAAATATTTGCTGGTACCCATTGACTTCCATAGTATTTTTTCCAAGTATTAAACTCAATGGCTACCAACAGCTGTTTGTTTATCACCATTTTGTGTGTGTGTGTTCAACAGAAGAAAGAAACTCGCGCAGGTTTGATCAACTTGAAGGGGAGTAAATGAAGAGAGAATGACTATTTTTTGGTGAACTGTCCCTTTAAGTATAAATCAACACAAACATTACTAAGGTTCCGTCCACAGAGTAAGGTTTGTCTCTACTGCACAAACTCACTGCATGATTCTCTATACAGACGTGATGAAGCACTAACAGAAGGGGTTTCTCCTCTGAACAAATCAAATCCACACGCTTCACTGTGATTGGTCGGCCCTGGGGCTGGCCCGCCGCCCCCTCGTCGTTGCTGCTGTCCACTTCCTGTTCCATGGCGGCCTCCTCGTCCAGACGCTGGCTGGTGTAGTCGCTGATCTCCAGGAAGCCACTTGGCTCCACCACCACGTTTGATTGGCTGGAGTCCGGCATGATGGAGTACTGCGGGATCACCTGACCAAAAACACATGTCACATGACCTCAGCAACATCAACACAGCCACAACATGATGTTTACTGTGTGGGGTGCAACAGGGCTAAAGAAGCCTTGGATATTACTGTCCTCTAAACCATGAGAGAGCACAAAAACTCTCTTAAACATCCGCTTTTCAAGATGCACGTATACATTTTGGTCTAATATTTGATGTTTTAGCAAAAAAAAGTAAAAGTAAAGTATATTTGTCTTGTTTTGTAGTATACTGTATTTCTCGGACTATAAGTTGCATTTATTTAGAACCAAGAGAAAACATTACCGTCTCCAGCCACGAGAGGGCGCTCTCTGTCTTCAGTGTAGACTACAGGAGAACTGAGCAGCATAGAGCGCCCTCTGGCGGCTGGAGACGGTAATGTTTTCTCTTAGTTCATGTCAAATTCATTTTGATAAATAAGTCGCACCTTAAAAGTGTGACTTATAGTCCGGAAAATACGGTAAATATCTAAACATTCTTGAATCTATAAAAGTAAAATTATTTAAGATATTAAGTGTTGCTTTCTGTAAAAAATTAATCAAAATGTTGTTAGTTTTTCCTTAAAACAAGCAAAAATATCTGCTCATGGGACAAGAAAAATAATCTTAATTCAAAGGCTAAACAAATGTACTTTTCTTACCCCACTGGAAGATACTTTTGCTTGTTTTAAGGAAAAACTAACAACATTTTGGTATATAATTAAATAAATAGTTAAAAATCTCATTAAAATGTAAAATGAGAAAAATTTTAACAGAATTTGAGAAACTGAAATTTAATTTGAGAAACACTTACAATGTATTTCTTATAGCTGAAATATTTGTATAAATTAGACATGCATTCTGATTATTAAAATTGTATTAATCTATTATAAAAGAGTCCAGGAAAATTTTAATGGAAATAATACAAAATGAAAAGTTAAAATAAAGTGCAATTTGTAAAAAAAATAAAAAAAAGTATTTCAGATGACCATAAATATTTTATATTTGCTAAACTAAACAAAATATTTGAATATATTTATATATATAATACTTATATTAAATATTTGGCAAAAATATGTGTCTTTTAATAAACTGTTGTTATATTCCATAATTTTTCATGATTTCAATTAATTAGACATTGCTTTTTGTTAACAAAAATGTGTATTATTTAACCATTAATAAATAAGTAATCCAATTAAAAAATTAGTTCAGAAAAAATATTTTGGAAAAAAAAAAAAAAATTGAATTTGGAAAAAATACAGAATTAATTAATTGACTCAACTTTATATATTGATGTAAGACAATATTCAGTTTTCTCACTGATTGGACGTCACTGACACCATCAGGTGACAACGTGAACTGAACTGATCTCAATAATGACTCTGGAGCTCTTTACAGCTGAAACTGATAAAATGATCCTCCTCTAATATTATCGAAACATGCTTGAATGTTGATATTATGATATCATGTCTCGTTTCAAATGTTGATGCATCTTCAGTCAGGAATGTTTAGATATGGATACTAGAACACAAGGAGGATGTGTGGAGCTGGAGGAGCACTGTATGATGTCCAGGGTCGTTGCTCTTGACGCGGCTGAAGGATCCGTGAGCGAGCGTCTGTTTGGAGCTGCTGATGAGCGGCGAGCTGCTCGGGGTCTTGGTCAGCGGGCCGCAAGTCACTGGACGAGTCCACCACCATGGGCTCGGATCTCCGCCTCCATCATGGAGATCTTCAGGATGTCGGGAGGGCTTCTCTGGCGCGGGTCGACTGGAGCTGGAACTCTGGCTGGAGCTTGACGGACGCCTTCGCCGCTGCTGGACACCGGGGGGCACTGAAATGAGCGACCGAACGTGATCTTGGTGACGGACGCTCCCTGCGTGATGATGGGCTGCTGCAGCTGAGAACACACACACATACACACAGAGCCGTCACTGATCCGCTCACACACACACACACACGACTGTCCGAGGTCTGCCGCAGGCCTCACCTGAGTCTTGCTGGAGCCCACGGGGTGATGCGCCTGCAGCGGCGGCGGCTGCGACAGCTGCGTGTGTGTCTTGGTCGGTTGTGTGAGGAGGGCGCCTGCTGCAGTCTGGGCAGCTGCCGGTGTGTGTGGAGGGGTGGAGGAACACCAGCGCAGACGCAGACGCAGACACACACACTCTCTGACAGAGACCCGGGCCATGAGAGGCTCCGCCCTCTTAGAGGAAGTGGGGCGTGTCTGACAGGCTCGGCTGCAGGTTTGGGCTGAGACGAGCAGGAATAAGAACAAACCCGTCTGAGGATCCAGAGTGTCTCCCTCCGACTCGCCCTCCCTCCATCTGCTCCTGCAGCGGCTTCACCTGCCGCACACACACACACACACACACACTTGTTTAGAACTACACTAACCCTGCCCCTTACAGCGCACACACACACACACACACACAGTTT
>NC_039252.1:17200018-17240018 GCF_003368295.1 Carassius auratus
TTAAAGGGCCATTTAAAGTGTGCATGACATGATAAGATGACACTCACCTCTGGAGATGGTGAGAGGCATGCTGAAGTCCTTGCCACCTGTAGTCTGAAAGCCCCCAGGGTGAAGGTCCGCTCAAGGACACGCTGTAGTTACTCATGGTGGAGCGGGTCACTGGCTGAAGGTGCTGCCGAAGTCCAATTCACAGCCTGAACAATGACAGCAAAGACACACAGTAAAGGTCACTGATCATGCAGGAACAAAACACCATATACTGACGCCTACACAAATCTTTGCCTAGGAAGCAGAAAGAAAAGAAAGATAAAACAATTAAATAAGCAAACAAAGTAATAAGGACGAATGAACACACGAAAAAGACCATTTCAAATAAGCAAAAAAAAAAAAAAAAAAATCTAAAAATTAAAAAGCAAATAAAATAAAATAAAAAATATGCAAACAAGCAAATGAAACAAAATATAAATACATAAGCAAAAAACAAAACAACAAGCAAAAAAAAGCAAATATATATTTCAAACAAGCATAAAAATGAACAAATAAAATAAAACAAAATCCAATTATTTGGCTAAAAAAGACAAATAGAGAAGCATAACTCAAATTTACCAGAGCAACTGATTGATCTGGAAAATGTTACAGGTTTCTAAATAAATCTAGGAACAAGATGGTTCATAGTCCAAACTTATCTCATAAGTGCAGATAAAACAAACGAGCAGCCGCTATTTATATAAACCTGCTGTGACGGGGGGAATCTCGTGTGCAACACACAAGTATTTTAAGAGCTTACGGGTGAGCGTGCAGTCGTTGGTGAGGTAAAACCCCAAGCACAATCCAGCACAGGAAACATTCCATGGAAACAGATTAGTCTCTGGGGGGTCTTGCTCAGGAATGTCCCACAACACTGACGCTTTTAGAAGTTAAAATCATTCACCTGCTCTCACTCGTTCTTCAGACCTCTACAAACATCTCAGAACGTCTACAACCGCTTCATATCCAACCGACTTTCACTCAAAACTGATTGTTAAATGCTGTGGCTTTTCCATGCTCTGGTATAAAATTGGGACAAAATGTAAAGATGAGTGGAAGTCAATGAACTATGTGGATGACAATATGTGCAATACATTAACATTATCAGCCATCTATTTAATAACTGAATACCAGAGAACATGAATGTCAAACCGTGACTCAAAGAGGTGTTGTGTCTGTGACTACTGAGCCTCGGGAGCTGATGTATTATTCTTTTGACAGCAGTTTCTCTGAAAGCACTAAGGGTACTGTTATAGAGACAACATGTTCATTCTGAATAGAGTGAATGAAGCGTTTTTCCATGCCTGAAGCCACAAGGGCTGTTTGGTGTTTGTCACACAGGCTTTCAACGGGAAACATTTACTCAATCCTAATCAGATCAGATCAACAATACTGTGGTGACTCAGACGGAGTCTAAATAACATGACAAGAATAAGCTTGTAACTAAATATCAGAGTTTGCAGACTATTTCTGTTAGCATTGAAAGCATCTATCTGCCCAAATGCTTCAAAAGTTGTAAGTAACTGTAAGTACGTAATGAGAATTTACAATGTAAGAAGCAAATCCATCATTAATATGTTTATAATTAAAATCGGAGTCCATTTGCCTTCCTCCAGTAAAAAGCCCATCTGTTGTCTGTTATTTGTTTAGAGCCGTTTTGGCTTGTAAATGGCACTTGACCGGTGCAGATTTCTCTCCTAATTCAGACCAGAACACCACTGTAGGAAGAGTTATTAAGGATTATGCACTTGTATTTTAGTTAAAAACATCTTGATGGATTTGTTTCTTACAAACACGCAGCTTTTGGCTTCTCCAGATGTTCACTGATGGACTGGAGTGCTGTGGATTATTGTGATGTTTTTATCAGACTCTCATTCTGACGGCACCCATTCACTGCAGAGCAGCCATTGATGAGACACTGATGCAATGTTACATTTCTCCAAACCTGATGAAGAAAACTAATCCACATCTACAAAACTATTCCTTAAGCTCACAATAATGGCAATTAGTTACCTTTGAGCTGGAAACATGCCCAGTCAAATACACAAATACAAACTCTGAAACTATAACCATAGAGGCTTAATATGTCAGTCACCATGTGAGCTAAAACTGTGTAAACACCAACGAGCTTTTCCACCAATCTGTCAGTCACGGTTGGTTTTCTCATGGCACGAATGGCGAGCCATACCAAGAGCACGCCCTGGAAAAACAGACAGCCACCCAATAAAAACATTGCATTTTATTTAGTGAAATAAAGTAACAGTACATTTCGGACTCCCAACACTTCATTTCTGGTTCTCCAAAGAACATTTAAGTAAACATATTCCTAAAAGAACAACAGTTTCTTAGAGTTAACAACAAGCTAAACATAATATCCATTCTATTAATAATTTGTGGAATGCAAAGCTTACATGTACATTAGAGGTCCTTCACTAAACTGAATGTGAGTGAATATAAACTGAGTGAATATTAGCTCAAGATTAAAGCCAAACATCATATTGGCCAGAAATGGCATAACTTTCCAGTTCCATTAAATTGGAGGAATTACCTAATTCTACACCCATCCAAAATAACACGCTTATGACAGCCGCTAAATCACTGCATGTGTAGACCGTGTCAAGCTACTGAGCCATAGGTGGCCAAAAAATAAAAAATGGTACTACGCCAACACATAAAGAACCAAGCTCCAACATTGCTGGACTTTCAGTGTAACGTTTAACAATTTAATGTTTAGCCATGCAGGCCTGATCCTAAACTACCAAAGTGACCTGTAAACACAATCTTTGTTTGAAAGACGGCTCCGAAAGCATTCAGAGCTTCCCTGTAAAAACACAGGTGCACTTTGTAACACTGACCAACTCTTGATTACCCACATTTCATTGGCTCTTATATAACAGGAATGCACCCGAACAAATAGTCCTAGTGTTTTACTAGACTACAACCAACTTATTATTGAAGAATCCCAATGGTGAAGCTCCTACACACATCACCTGCAGACCAGAGCCACCTGGGTTCAGTTCAGGCGTGTTGGATCACGTCCGTCTGTAATGACTCAATCCTGTCTATCCCATGGGAAGATTAGGGGGTTGGTAAAGTGTGTTGGTGTATTTAAATTCCCACCTGCATTGAAGGGGACGATCCGGTTTTGCTGATCGATTACTTCCCCAGACGTCCCTACGGAAGGCTTCATCAAATTTAGCTCACTTCTGGGGACAATTTTGCATGGAAATATAGTATGTACACACACGCAAGCTTGCACACTACTCACTTACTCGGCTTAAGGTCAGTGACCAGCCATTTGGAAGCACTAAAATTACACGAAATGACTGTTAATTATGTTCATACTGCATTTAAACTGCGTCTTCGAGAACACAACCATTATTATCCATTTAAAATGCGTCAGTCTCCAACATTGCACTTTTGGACCATTTCTGGTTGGCTCCCCCAAAAAATCTTTCAGTAAACTTTTTCTTGAAATAAGCATTTTCTCGTGCATTCTAAAAAATAAACCTTCTTTGTTGGTGCCAAGAAGAATATTTAACATCTGTGCCATATTTTATTATACACACACACACACACACACACACACACACACACACACACACATACGTTCTTTATTGGCATCTATCATGGTTCTTTAAATGACTGTTAAAGTTCTTTGAACAACCCAAAATGGCTCTTCTGTGTCATTGCTACAAAAACCCATTGGGAATGTTTATTTTTAGGAGTGTGTGAATGTTATAGGTTCTTCATTAAACATCGATGCCAAAAAAACACCTCAAATGTCTGTTATTTGACATGCAACATCACTTTTAGAGCAGAACTACATCATCACCCTTCAAAATTCCCACATTGAGGAATTCATCAGCTATACTGACGCGCAAACCAACAATTTTATACTATTTTCTCACATTGTATTAAACTTTCCCCGCTTTGTTTCTTATTTAAAAACTATTACTCTCAAAGACAAATTGACAGCAGAAAGACACCTGCAACAGGCAGACATCACAAAAGACATCTCTACACAAAATATACAACTTATCAAGTAAATACATTGTTGAAATAGCGATAAATGTAATTCTTGAGACGTTATGAAAACACGTCAATATTCAAAAACCGTTTTACATTTAAAAACGGAAACAGCGCGAAAAAACAAATAACCGTTAAACATCTGTAAAAGTTAAACGATAACCGTTAAACCAGTCAATTATAACCAGTAAACATTACCTTTCTGCAGACGGAGTGTTTTTTGATTATATTTAGGTTTTCATCTCATAAATCCTCTACAATAACTTTCATTCGGACCAGATTAACGAGTTTTTATTCGCGCGAATCGTAACACTGTCAGCTTCACTCGTTACAAACTCGTGCAACATGCGCGTAAAGTCCCTGAAACCGCGCGTTTAAAGCGTATTCAAGTCACTCACCTGTGAGCTGCTGTGGAGTCAAACTGTGAGTGAAGAAGACAGAGAAACAAGTTTAGAAACCCCAGCGAGCGTCTAAGTCTGACTGACTTCCGCCCCTTTAACACACGCGCTACACTGACGCGATGACGTCACCGGCACGATGATGGACTGGCTGACAGCTGTCCGTCAAAATGACCTGAAATATTATTTGGGTACTATCTCTTCTTCCAACAATGCCAAAGCTTTAAAGTCAGTTACATTGTGCACAAAGTGTAATATTTATGCTTTTATATAATGAAAACAAAAGAGACTTAAGGCATTTCTCCTCTCTCTTGAATTTATTTTAAACTATGTTACCACTCGCTCAATTTATTATTATTATTTTCTTCGTATTATTTTTTTTACTTTATTTTATATTTTGTTTTACTTTTGTCTGTTTATTTTACTGTTTCATATTCACCAAAGTAAATTTACCAATCAACATCCTTTATGTATGGTTTTATTTGTTTATGTTATGTAGTTTAATGGTCATTTGGCTCTTTTCTTGTTCAATATGATTGTTGCCAGGCAAAAGACAGCATTTAATCCATTTTATTTGCAAAATTAGGGGCCTGTCTACAAATATCTTACTGTGAAACATCAATAATCTAAGATTAAAGTTAATATTCAGGGAACACAGAACAAAAATACATTCGCTTGGATGCCAAGAGCACTTTTAAACCTTTAGAGATTGCTCATGACTTATCATGGCTAAACTAGGAGGGAAAAAATAGATGCATATAATACAACACAACAATTAATTATGCTTACAGCAATAATGTCTGATGTGAATCTTAAAAACAAACAATAATAATAATACTTTAATTATTTAGCTAACTAACAATAGCTGTCTAACAATAGGCTGTCATACCATGAAGTATTAACATTTAAATGATGTCACTTGAGATGCATGCAGGAGACGCTCAGCTCATGCCACTGATAGAGACTCAATGATCTCAACACAAGCTGATGTCAGTTTTTCCCATCTCTGCTTTTATAGGAGTGAACGTGCATGCTAGGAATACCGGCAAATGACAACAAGAAGAAAAGCATTAGATGGTGATAGCCATTGTGTGTTATTTTGTACAAGCGGTGTCTTAACAGTCATCATGTGAGAGCTGTTTCCTATCATTTCAGAGTGATGCACTGATTCACCCTTGAGCTGCTGAGAACTAGTTTATATAATGTGCTCAAATGCTGCCATCTACTGCAGAAACCATGACTAAAAACAACACTGGGACCAAAACTCTACAACAGTGATATTTTGTCCACATCTATAGGAAAAAGTACTGGATACAATCAAAGACATGCTATGGTAAACATGTTTTGCTTCTTCCCAGCAAACTGGGAACATTCTCAGAACGTTCTGGCAAGGTTCGTCCAGTAACATTAACAGAACGTTTGTTCAAAACGATCTGATGTTCTCAAAAAGTTGGTACAAAAATGTTATTTTTACATCGTTCACTTTACCTAAAATGCTTTAGTTGGATGTTAATTGCATTTTTAAAACGTGATTCGAAAATAATATACCCATAATGTTTACAAAATGACAATAATCCCATTGTATAACAAGATAAACGTTTTTAAAACATTTAAAAACATTTAGAAAGCGTTTTCATAACTTAATGAGAATGTCCTCTGAAAAGAAAAAAAACTTAATTGAATTTACTTTTTTTTTTTTAAGGTAAGTGGTTGCAATTCACTTATTTTGACTATTTAGCTATTTAAGACATTTAGTAACTAACCATGTAGCTTTATGTAGCTTAAATACCTTGTTTGCAACCACTTACCTTAAATTTGTTTTAGTAAATTTAATGAATAATGTTTTTTTTTTCCGTTGGGTATAGTTGTAAATTAAGATGCAAATGCTAATAAAATATTACAATCAATATAACCAATGTGTGACAATAACCAACACAATGTGTGGCAAAACATTTTTTTAAAGGAGGTAAAAAGTTTCCTAGAAAGGTTAAAAAAAAATATAATTAATATTATATATAATATTCACAAGCTGAGCTTTGCCACTGCCACATTCGTCTATATTTTCCTCAGATCTGTTGGGATTACACGTGTTAGTTTCTAACAAAAGTTAACCCTCACTAAGCCTCTATGCAGCTGTGATAAACGTGAAGAAATGGCAGGTAAATGAAGACTGACGTTTAATCAATGCTGTTGTTCTGTGATCGAGATTTATCGATGATTCGGAGAAAGAAGACACTGTGAGGCTGTTTGGTTGACTTCGCTTTGACATCCCAGATAATGAAACGTAAAGAATAACAGTTTAACGTTATATAAGCACACTAGGAAAGGACTAGGCTATATAAAATAGAAAGCCCTATATAAGCTAACACAAATACACCATGGAATTACTAAAGGGTGTTCACTTAGTGATATTAAACCTATCATTATATCATGACACGATTTACAATAACTTTAAGCAATAATCGCTGGAACAGCTACTTAATTAACTTCACTTTTGCTTAAAAAAAATACAAAATTAGTGATTTTATGTTTACAAAAACCTATGTGAGTCATCAAATCACAATTAATGAATTTAAGATATTGTGTCAATGCATCAACTGTCCCAAAACTCAGACCTGCCTCAATCAACCATCTTTATTGATAAGTTTAAATGCATTTTGTTAATAAGCATGGTTATTTATACCTAAATCACATGCCGATATATGACAGCTGTTTCCATAACGTAAATTTACAGAAAGGGTTGACTTATACTTACCTGAGTCTCTCTAATGTTTGCATTAACTAATGCTCCAAGATCCAGATGAATGAGGAATAATCCTGGAGATTAAGACTGTCAGTAGCAGCCGAATCATGGGATTTTTGTTCACTGTGCATTTAATATCAATCAGTGCAATGCAGTGTTTCACTGTACAGGAAACAGTAAAGCTCAGTTGCATTTTTAACCTCACAATTAATATGAATACTTATGATAACATAGAACGTTATGGGAATGTACACAACACTTGGTCCGTCCATGTGGATTTTCATCGAATAGCATTTGAGAAAATGGCAAATCAGGGCTTCAACAAACATAATATATGAGCGAATTGCTGTAGTGGAGTCGATGCATCTGCCAAGAGCATAAATGCAAATGTAAATCGAAGTCATGATGAAGATTCAGGTCACTTTTTTTTGTTGTTTTATACTATTATCTTACACAAGAACAAATCTTTCCTCACAAACCACTCGAATGTTCTGGCATAGGTTACTACAAAATAGGATTCGAGAACATACAGGTGCCACGGGATTTGTTTTTGGTGATGGGATGAGTCACATGTACAATAGGTGCATACAGCCGAAATAAGCACACAATATAAAGCTGAGAGATCTAGGATAGAGCAGTTAAACATGCTTTACTGTGTTTTACAGTATTGGGATCAACATAAAGACCTTTTCGAGCTCCAGTATAAGTTAAGATCTATCAAAAATTATTTGTCCTGTAATGTCTATTAACACAAAAAAATTTGTCTCATCATTTGACTCGTAAAAAGTTACCGTAAAGCACTTACAACAGCAGTACACAAATATTCAGAATAAAAACACCCACAAAACAAGACTGGCACATCCTGATGTCCAAGAGGAGAATTGAATCAACATGGATCTAAACTGAGCGGCGTAATAATACTATCGTCTTCTGCAGAGCTGCTTCTAGTCATTTCATAACTGATGAATACTGTTATTTTCCTGTTTATTGCTGCTTTGAAACAACCTACTTACTGGAATCACTTGCAGTATCAAAGCTGTCAGTGTTAAAGTTATGTTATATATCAAATTATTTTAGTGTCCTGACCACAAAACATCAATAAACATTGGGAAACTTTTTTATGATGCATGCAAGGATATTAGAAAATAACTTTGCATGCAGCAAAATATACGTACATGAACTATTAGTAATGCATAACAAGCAAAAAATACATTTTAAATAATAAACATAAAGAAAAAAAATAGTTTTACTGGATGATTCACTTCTATCAACAGCAAAAAATTCCTTTTTTTTTTTTACTTGCATTGCAATAACTGCAATTTCTGCTTTCCCAATTATTTTCTATAATCAACAGTCAACAATGAGTCAATAGAGCACAACTTGTATTGAACACAGAACATTCCTTAGTTTTGAGAAATGAATTGAGCATGTTTTTTAGTGTCTTTATGATGCATATTTGTAAGAACGCTCTTTATTAAAAGGGCAAATGTGCACAGTGGTTGTGTCTCTTTCAGCTACTTCTACACTACACACTGTGGCTGAAGTGTGAAGTTGAAGCATATTTGAGGAGTGAAAGTATAAGATCATAACTAGTTCTTACGATTCATTGTTAGCAGCAAAGCAATGTGGTCCGATTGCTTGTTCATCTACAATACTGATGTGAACACTGTGGTTCCCAAGCGTCTTCAGTGAAACACAAACGTACAGAAGAGGATCTCCGGGTCTCTGGTTCAGCCTCAGGAGAGGAATTTCTCCACAGACTCCAGAAGCTCACTGGAGCAGTTCAGGCTCTTGAGGTCCAGTATTAATTTGTCTTCTCTGGTCTGCTCTGATGTGGGGATGATAATGATTTGTGGCTCCTGCGTGTCTTCGCAAAAAGCCAGACCATTGCTCAGGGGGCTCAGAGAATTACTGTCCTCTTGTTCCTCATTGCACTCCTCCTCTTGTTCCTCCCCAGGAGTGTTTTTGGCCATGAGAAGAGGAACAGTGGCCATGTTGACGGACTCGGACACCAGGTCAAGTCCGCAGTCGTTCAAAGAGCCGCTCTCTGTGACTGCAGCCTGTGATGGATAAACACTTACAATTATGCTTTTGACAGATGCCTTTAACTAGCCTAGCATTCTTAAAAAATAAGGGTTCCAGGTATAGGTTTTAACAGTGGTGCCATAGAAGAACCATTTTGGGGTTCCTCAAAGAACATTTCATTAAACATTTCTGTAATGAATAATATTTAAAGAAGCTTTTTCAACTATCATAAACCATCAACCCCAATAAAGAACCTTTGTTTTTAAAGGGAACAGAACACACACAGTTTTTGCCAACCTCATGGTAATTTTGAGAACATATAGGCCGTGCTTTGGGAAGAGCTAAAGAGTCACAAGCATGCTCAGCATCACATAAATAAAACAGGGAAAAATAATTTATTTACTTAATTTTTTATTTATTTGTCACTGGAATGACAGGAATAAACACACTTGCACAACTCCGTTGATGCCTGGAGCAAAAAAATGCATCCAGTTCCCTTTAAAACTGGCTGAAGCTTCTGGGGTCGACTCTGGCACCAACGTAATTACTTGCATTTTTCCTGATGACTGTGCAAAGAACTTAAAATGCTTTGTTATTTTTGATCGTCCACAATATATAATTTGAATCTGTAGCGGGTCTACTTTTATTTGTGCAGTCACTCACAATATCAACAAAATATTGTGCTTTTGTAAAATAAAGAAAATAAACAGGGTGCATTTTTAGCTGTCTTGGTCTCCACTAAACTTTTGAAACGTGTCACTAAAATAAACTTATATTCAGCAAATACTTGACACACAGACACCAGATAGATATCTATAGAAAGCTTGAAGTGTCTTCTTTTAAATGTGTTATGTAAAACAAATATTCTCTGTAATCTGTATGAAACCAACATTATCTACAGTCTTTCCCATCTGAGTTCATTATCTGTAATGTGATCACGCACACGAGTTGATTTCTAAATATCCATGAGATGCACAAACATTTAAACCCCCACATCACCTCTGTTAACAAAGCATGAAGATTCATCAAGTTCATCTCAGCAGCTTTTGGTTTTTGGAAGAAGACGCGCTGTGAGGAATGAGCTTTGTATTTACCTCAGAAGAAGAACGCAATGCGACACACGGCTTGTTCCAGCAGAGGAGATCATTCTAATAAGTAACTGATTTATTCTATTTGTGTTATTGTGAAAAACTTGTAACCTACACATTTTACTTGTTAGACTGAGTCTTGTTAGAAAAGTAAAAGCGATTTTATGGCCATTGATGGTTCCATAAAATACCTTTAATACACATACACTCCTAAAAATAAATGTTGCAAAAGTGGGTTTATGCTGTGATGCCACTGAAGAACCATTTTTGGTTCCCACACTAAACATTTCAGTGAAGTTGTTTTTTTTTTTCATATAATGAGTTTCCTGAGAATCCATGGGTAATAATGATCTAAAAATAATGATGTTTACTGCTTGCGAAGCACATGATTTACCTTCTCTTCACTGTGTTTTTTCTCCTGTCGCCTCCTGTTCCTCATCTTGCCCTGTTTAGTTTGTGTCTTCCATTCTTCATCTCTCAGTAGATTGGCTGAATGTGAGTTTCGGAGAGTCCTTTGGTCCACAGGATCTAATTCTACATCACTCCAGACCTAGAGCACATGCAATATAATGTATACTGACACATTTGACATAAACGTCCTGCCATTTTTTACTATGTTTGATTGTTTCATGTTTGATTTCTTTCAAATGGATAGAATTAAAATATGAAGCTTAAAAATTATTGTGTGTCTATCATCGACTAGTACACAGTTTTATGCAAAATATGTAATCACCAAATGGCCAAAATCTGCAGATATGAACATATGTTTTCACTTTAACTTATCAAATTAAACCAATTTCAGCTTCATCTTTTAAGTTATAAGAGATTTAATTTTAATCTTATTTGTTGAAATGACTTGTAAAGCCAATTTTATGATATTTGCAGCAAATGAACTTAAGTTTTTAACCTAAATAGTGGGATTTTTTTTATTTTTAGAGAGTTCATACTTCAAAAAGGGGGGCAGAAAGCTGTGCAAAAGTAACTTGGCAAACACAGAGTAACAGCTGACATGCAGTTAAAATTATAAAATTCAATTATCTGCACTTTCATACTGCCAGATTTTGCAGTTCTTTAAATATTTTTTTAAAGATTATTCATTAAACCGCAACATTAGTGTCCACATACAGTATGTAAAAGATTCAGATAAGGAGTGAATTTCTCCATAACGCATTATCAAATTATCAAAAGTTCTCAAAACTTCGTCACCCAAAACATACAACAAATTTACAGAGGTAAAACTGGATAGAATCATAGTCTTACATTTTAAAATAATCTTTGTCCCTCATACACAATGCTGTTTTCTGTGAAATCTGTCCTGTCTGACCACTCAGAATCTGCTTCTGATTTTCAGAAACAAGAGTGAAAACATGACTAAAAATCAGTGCACAGACATATAGTATATTCCAGCATTTAGCAAACAACAAGTAACTTTACCAAACAATCACATAGTAGAAAATATATGAATTAAGATAAATTACAAATAACAGGCCTATAATCCCAGAACATGAACTGCATATCAACACAGACACATCTTGCCTGTTTAAAAAGAATATGTAGACAGATAAAATCAGTGTTGGGCAGTAACGCTTTACTGTAACGCAGTTCCATTTGACAGTAACTAATACTGTAATGCATTACTTTTTAAATAAATTAACTCTGTTACCGTTACCATATGGTGCATTGTCCATTACTTTTTAAAAAAAATAATAAATTTTGACTGAAGTGCAGCCTAACCTGTTTGCAGCAGCGACGCATTGTAGGATTGGTGGATGCCAACCACTTTAAACACGAAGACGCACTGTGGGCGTGTCTCCGTTTATTCAAGTATGTGCGGCAGTCATGGCGAGTCACGGCGAGAGCAGCACGAGTTTCTCAAAGTGGAAATATACTCATTATTCCACTTTAGTTGAGCATAAAGACAAAAAACTTTTAGTCAAATGTATATATATGTGTGTATGTATGTATGTTTCTCGAAATTGATTCTGAATAATTCAGATTGCTTTCATTTATTCATTTCAAAATGTTTTGTGTTATGTTGTCCATTGTTGATAGTTTTCATACTTAAGCTGTGAAAGGAACATTTTTAAGGGCTCAACACAACAGCTTTTATGATGCAGAAGCCACTTTAGTTTTTGATTCTGAATATATTATTCAGGTGTTTTGTTATTTATTTCAGAAATCCTTGTGATATACAATATTCAGTTTGTTCTGGTCTGCCTCAATCAAAATAGTGTTTAAAAATTACTTTCTGTTTTACTATGTGTTTGTACAGACCATAACACATAAAAACGCATTAATGGGAGCATTAAAAAAAGTTCTTTAAAAAAATAACAAAAAGTTAAAAATAACTAAAAAATAACTAAAAAGTTACTTTTAACAGTAATGCATATTTCTTAGTAACTAGCACAACACTGGTGTTGTCATAATGTTCACCTTGGAGATTGAAAATGTTTCTTTTTTTGAGACCCCAGGAGCCCAAATTCAGACCCAGAACAATAAAACCAACAGAAGAGGTTGGAGTTCAAAGGAGGAATCTTTATATTACCAAACTGCAGGGAGAGGAAGAGTAGATATAAGTCATGATCTGCAAGATTAACCACAATCTGATGTGATCCAACCACCTCAGAGAAAACCATGTTGAGCTGCTGCAAGAGCTTCTGAAGCACAGCAGCTGTGGTCAAAGAGTTAGGGAGTTCGGAGCGGTTCGCGAATCATTTGAGTCAGTTCGGGAGTTCAGAGCGGGGTCGCGAATCATTTGAGTCAATTTGGGGATCGCGAATCATTTGAATCAGTTCGGGAATTCGTAGCGGGATCGCGAATCATTTTAGTCAATTCGGGAGTTCAGAGCGGGGTCGCGAATCATTTGAGTCAATTTGGGGATCGCGAATCATTTGAATCAGTTCGGGAGTTCGGAGCGGGATCGCGAATCATTTTAATCAGTTCGGGAGTTCGGAGCAGGTTCGCGAATCATTTGAGTCAGTTTGGGGATCGCGAATCATTTGAATCAGTTCGGGAGTTCGGAGCGGGATCGCGAATCATTTGAATCAGTTCGGGAGTTCGGAGCGGGATCGCGAATCATTTTAATCAGTTCGGGAGTTCGGAGCAGGTTCGCGAATCATTTGAGTCAGTTTGGGGATCGCGAATCATTTGAATCAGTTCGGGAGTTCGGAGCGGGATCGCGAATCATTTGAATCAGTTCGGGATTTCGGAGCGGGGTCGCGAATCATTTGAGTCAATTTGGGGATCGCGAATTATTTGAATCAGTTTGGGAGTTCAAAGCGGGTTCGCGGATCATTTTAATCAGTTTGTGGTTCGCGAATCATTTAAGTCAGTTCTGGAGTTCAAAGTGGGTTCGCGAATCATTTTAATCAGTTCGAGTTCGAGCATGAATCATTTGAGTCCGTTCGAGAGTTCAGAGCGGGTTCGTGAATCATTTGAGTCAGTTCGGGAGCATATGCTTTTCTTTCAGCCTGTTCTTGAAATAGTTCTCATGCTGGTAAAATCAGAGCAACTAACCAAAAAAAAAAAAAAAAAAAAAAAAATGCACTGTCAACATTAACATTTCTGTTTTTGCACAAATAGCATAAACTACTTTAGCCACCACTTACACCTGGTCACTTACATTTTTCAAAATAATAACAATAACATCTCCTTGATTTAGTACTGGATTCCATAATAAATACAAACCATCACATTCAAAAGCCTCCTCATAGTAAAATACTCACTGTGTCTGCGGTGGACATAGAGGAGACTCGCTGGAATTTGACCTTTGACCCTGATGACTGTCGGCTGAGCATGGGCTCCTTGAAGGAAGACTCGCTGTTGGACACCGAGATGCAGTCTTTCCGTGACGACTGGGAGAGAAAATGCAGACATGGCACCTTCTCCGCCAGCGTGTCTCTGTGGATCAGTCAGAAATACACACTGCGTCACGTATTGTCTCCGTATCGTGAAGCTGCTAAGGCGACTGCACCCGAACAAACCTGTACTTGGAGCGTATGATGGCGTAGATGAAGGGATTGTAGATGGCTGATGCTTTGGCAATCACTGCAGGAACTGCCTTGGAGTACGGCGTGAGAACGTGGCTGTACCTGAAACATGAAAATAATAACCAAAGCACATCATCAGCTATAGAAATAACACATCCCTGCCTCGCAGAAACTCTTGCTGGTCTTTTCTGCAAGCATTATAAGGAAACATTCCCTGAACGTTAGCAGTCCTGGTGTGCATCAAAACTAAGTTACTGAATTAATCTTGTTTTCCAGTACAAATATCCCCAAAAATCAAGATGCATTTACTTAAGAAGCAAAATGACGCAAATATTTAAAGATCAAACTGAAGTGACAATACAAATATTTTTCAATAGGTCAGAGAAACAAATTAATTCAAGGGGAAAACAAGATTCTTTTTCTGACCGCATAGACAAATACATTTTTGGTCACACTTTATTTTAAGGTCCAATTCTCACTATTAACTAACCATTAACTATGACTTTTCCCTCAATTAACTCCTTATTTGCTGCTTATTAATAGTTTATAAGGTAGATGTTACGTTTTTGGGTAGGATTATGGATGTCATGCATTATATGTACTTTATAAAAAAACTAATAAACAGCCAATATGTCAATAATAGACATACTAATAAGCAACCAGTTATTAGTGTGAACTGGACCCTATAATAAAGTGTTACCAAATTGTTTTACCTGTTTTAAAAATAAACTCATTTAATTTTCATAACTTATTTTTCCAGAAAACAAGACTTAATATCTGAAGTCCTTTTGTTTCTCAATTAAATCTATCTGGCTTTAAGAATGTTTAGATACACTTCAGAAATGTTATTTAGTATTTTATCTTGTTTTCCAGTACAGATGTCCAAAAAATCTAGTTATATTGTATTTGAAAAGCAAAATTTATTAAGTTAAGAATTTTTTTTAAGAAGGTTAAAAAATAAATCAAGTTAATTTTTGTTAATGGGGTCATAAAAACAAACTCAATCCGAAGGAAAAACACGATCATTTTTCTGACCCAACTGACAGATACACGCACTTTTTCCTTTTTTTCTTAACATCTGAAGTCTTTTATTTTGAATTGAGAATGTTTAGATATTTGAACTGGAAAAGGAGATAAAATACTTTGTATTTGTACGAGTAGGACCCAAGACAGAAACTGTAGGGAGATGTTTGTGAGCGGTCAGGAGGAGCCGCTGACCCCTGCAGAGGCTGTTTACATGACATGGAAGTGACCTAGAGGTGTTGTGAGCTGAGCGGAAGGAATCACATGCCTGATTATGCCTATCCTCCAGAACACTGAACTCTGACGCTAACGCAGAGGTGTTAGCATCAAGCTGCTTCGCCCTACGCAGTCCTCATCGCCTCGGTGAACCCAGCAGACTTTAATTCAGCTGATAAACACTGTCTTCTGCGGACAGTACTTCTATAAAAGGACGTCTCTTCACCCTGGTATTCTGAGAAAGTCTCAGATCTTCTGCGCGGCTGGACTCCCTCTGACAGACTACAAGTGAATCTGAACACTTCTTCGAGAGGTTAGATGATCTACGGCAAACTGGGCATCAGAATTTAGCTACAGACTGCTAAATACAAATGTGTGTACTTTAAAAAAAAATTTGACTTCCATCATCATGGGTTTTTTGAACGGGTTGTTGGTTGCCTGAAATAAGATCTGTGGTGAGCACAAACTCAAGATATTTTATTTATTTATACTTTTAACTTGTTTTGAATAAGGTAGTTGCTGAATGGGAATACTGAGGTAAACATGTAGCATTGCATCAGTGTCTCATCATCAATGGATGCTCTGCAGTGAATGGGTGCCGTCAGAATGAGAGTCTGATAAAAACATCACAATAATCCACAGCACTCCAGTCCATCAGTGAACATCTGGAGAAGACAAAACCTGAAACACATCCAGCATTAAGATGATTTTAACTCAAACACATAGAGTCTATAATCCAGAATAACACTTCCTCAAGTGAAAAAGTGCATCTGCTGTTGTCTCTCACATCAGAATCCAGTCACCCCCTGGTTTTAAATGGCCATGCTCTTAAAATGATTTACAGTATATTATTCACATCTAGTAGCCATTGTAAACGCAGCATTAATGCTGGATGTGTTTCCGGTTTTGTCTTCTTCAGATGTTCACTGATGGACTGGAGTGCTGTGGATTATTGTGATGTTTTTATCAGACTCTCATTCTGACGGCACCCATTCACTGCAGAGCATCCAAATCTGTCAAAATATTAATTACACATCTGTATTTAATTCTATGCACAATGCACTGGAAAACAACTAACCAACAGTCAAACCAATGACACAAAACTCATTTCAAGTAGATCCCTTCCCAATAGCACATCTTCGTGTTTCCATCAACCTATTTTTATACACATTTTAAGATGTGGCATAAAAAGACCCGGGATGGAAACGCCAAGATATGCATCAATTCAAAAAAATATGTATAAATATCTTATGCGCTTAACTAAGTAGGATACATTTCTTATCCAATAAGGAAACATGTGCATAGACAATTATGGAAACACTTTTACTGAATAATAAAAATATTATTTTATATATATTTTTTAACTGGTACAGTAAATTCTTCTTGATTCAAGAATGTTTAGATATTTGTACTAGAAAAGAAGACTGACTGGATGGAAATGGTGATTTATTCGCAAATGCTTTATGCGATATTCCAATTTTGCGCATAAGTTTAATTCATAACTGTGGAGGGAAACATGGTTATTGATAGTTACTGTACCCTGCCCAGGCGATGAGAGTGACGCAGGCGTAAGGAGACCAGGACAGAACGAACACAATGATGACCACAAACGCAATCTTGGCCAGCTTCCACTCGGTCTTTATGGACTGCTGCTGGATGAGCGCTGTCTTCCTCACATGACTGCCCAGCTTCTCCAGATCTCTGAACACACAAGAAGATCAATGATGGGACTCTGATGTACAGCATGGGGACACCCCAGTTAGGGTGACCAGACGTCCTGCCATGACCTGTCCTGATTGTTTATCATGGCGTTCTTGATCCCAATCGGCTTGTGCAGTAAAAACAAAAAACAAAAAAAAAAAAAACAGCAAATGGACAAATATTTAAATATCCTCTATTCTGTTTTTGTTTTTTATTTGTAACCCTGAAGCACAAAACCAGACATAAGGGTACATTTTTCTATCTAAAAGCTGAAAAAATAATCTTTCCATTGATGTATGGTTTGTTAGGATAGGACAATATTTAGAAAATCTGGAATCTGAGGGTGCAAACACACACACACACACACACACACACAAACACACACACATTATTATTTTTTTTTAAATAGAAACATTTTCTGTAAAGCTGCTTTGGAATGATTTGTGTTTGGGAAAAGTGCTATACCAATAAACTTAATTTCAATAGAAATAGGCTCAATATTTACAACAGATAGTTTAGAACATAACATTATTTACAGACGACATACCTTAAATAATGTCAAATTATGCTACAGTATATGGATCGATACTTTAGGGTATTGTGTGTTTGAGTGTGTGAGTGTGTGAGTGTGTGTGTTTGTGTGTGTGTGTGTGTGTGTGTGTGTGTGTGTGTTTAGAGCAAACATTATAAGATTGGACAGAATATTAAATATTAAAATAAAATAATGTTTTCTAAATACATGTAATCAGTGAGAATCTTAAATATTAATATATTAATATTAAGAATGCTAAATATTATTAAAAAAACGAATTTAAAATAAATTTATGTAAATTACATATATAATGTGCGTTCAATGTACTGTATAATGTAAATAATATGTGATATATATATATATAGATACATACATACATACAATATATACAATAACTCATTTTCATTGAGTGACTTTTCATCAAGTTGAAGTACAGTAAAAAAAATGACAAAATCACCCAACAAAATTACTTAACGTAATTATTAATTATTAAACTAAAGTAGTAAATCAATGATAATAAAATAACACTGGCTACAGTTACTGATGTAGCTACAATTTTCCAACAATTATTTGGCAACAAACTAGTCAGTATTTAGTATACATGTAAAAGAATTTTAAATACATCCCTCAAATAAAGTGAAAATCTACAGATGTTGAAATGGAAAGCATGTAGGAACCTGGTTGACACTGTACCTGCTTGCTTTCCGGATGGCGAGGAACATGAAGAAGTAGCAGTAAGAGATGATTCCAAGAGGGATGAAGAACACAAAGCAGCAGAGCATCAAAGTGTAGCTCTTGTTCGCCGGCGTGGACGTCACATAGTCCCACGTGCAGGACGTCATGAGGCCTTCTGGGATATAGGAACCTGTCCAAGAAAAACTGAGTCAAATAACTGAATAATTGTGAATTCATATATTAATACTAGATTATGTTATTTCATTCAAAGGCAAAGGAAATATGTTGCACCTAGTGTCAGTTTCATTAATGGAATAAATGCACTTACTCAACCAATGTTGCCTTAATAGAGAAACAGAGGCTACTGCAAATTGGAATTACTAATAGGAATGTAACTGATGATGTAAAATAAAGCATAAGTATTAGTTTATATTTTATTGATTTGTGCTTACTGGTGAAAGCGCAATACCTAAAATGCAAAGGTACATTTCTCAAATGACAATCATTATGATTATAATTTTGAGCAAAAATAATTTTTTTATCAGTTCAACCAATTACACAGCATGACAAAAATGTGACCAAGATTTGATTGACTGAAACTAGACTATACTGTTTAGACAATTTGTTGACTAAAACATGACAAGGTTGACTGAATATGATAATAACTAAAATGTACATTTAAGTAAGACCAAGACTAAAAGAACTGGCCCCCAACTGAGCCTGGTTTCTCCTGTTTTTTTGTTCTTCATTCCGTCACTGATGGAGCTCCTCTGGCTTGTTTAGTTGGGGACACTTAATATCCAGTGATATCATCGACTTGATTACACAGATACTGATTAAAAGATTTTATTAGACTAAAACTAGACTAAAATACTTCAGATTTTATTAGACTAAAACTAGACTAAAATAGTTCAGATTTTATTAGACTAAAACTAGACTAAAATACTTCAGATTTTATTAGATTAAAACTAGACTAAAATACTTCAGATTTTATTAGACTAAAACTAGACTAAAATACTTCAGATTTTATTAGATTAAAACTAGACTAAAATACTTCAGATTTTATTATACTAAAACTAGACTAAAATAGTTCAGATTTTATTAGACTAAAACTAGATTAAAATACTTCAGATTTTATTAGACTAAAACTAGACTAAAATACTTCAGATTTTATTAGATTAAAACTAGACTAAAATACTTCAGATTTTATTAGACTAAAACTAGACTAAATAGTTCAGATTTTATTAGACTAAAAACTAGATTAAAATACTTCAGATTTTATTTGACTAAAACTAGACTAAAATACTTCAGATTTTATTAGACTAAAACTAGACTAAATAGTTCAGATTTTATTAGACTAAAAACTAGATTAAAATACTTCAGATTTTATTTGACTAAAACTATACTAAAATACTTCAGATTTTATTTGACTAAAACTATACTAAAATACTTCAGATTTTATTAGACTAAAACTAGACTAAAATACTTCAGATTTTATTAGACTAAAACTAGACTAAAATACTTCAGATTTTATTTGACTAAAACTAGACTAAATAGTTCAGATTTTATTAGACTAAAACTAGATTAAAATACTTCAGATTTTATTTGACTAAAACTATACTAAAATACTTCAGATTTTATTAGACTAAAACTAGATTAAAATACTTCAGATTTAATTATACTAAAACTAGACTAAAGTACTTCAGATTTTATTATACTAAAACTAGACTAAAATACTTCAGCTTTTATTATACTAAAACTAGAATAAAGTACTTCATATTTTATTAGACTAAAACTAGACTAAAATACTTCATATTTTATTAAACTAAAACCAGACTAAAATACTTCAGATTTTATTAAACTAAAACTAGACTAAAACACTTCAGATTTTATTATACTAAAACTAAACAAAAATATTTCAGATTTTATTAGACTAAAACTAAACTAAATATTTCAGATTTATTGGACTAAAACTAGACTATATATTTCAGATTTTATTAGACTAAAACTAGACTAAATAGTTCAGATTTTATTAGACTAAAACTAGACTAAAATACTTCAGATTTTATCAGACTAAAACTAGATTAAAATACTTTGGATTTTATTTGACTAAAACTAGACTGAATATTTCAGATTTTTTGGACTAAAACTACACGAAAATACTTCCGATTTTATTAGACTAAAACTAGACTAAAATAGTTAAGATTTTATTAGACTAAAACTAGAGTAAAATATTTCATATTTTATTAGACTAAAACTAAACTAAAATATTTCAGATTTTATTATACTAAAACTACACTAAATACTTCAGATTTTATTAGACTAAAACTAGACTAAAATACTTCAGATTTTATTTGACTAAAGCTAGACTAAATAGTTCAGATTTTATTAGACTAAAACTAGATTAAAATACTTCAGATTTTATTTGACTAAAACTATACTAAAATACTTCAGATTTTATTAGACTAAAACTAGATTAAAATACTTCAGATTTAATTATACTAAAACTAGACTAAAGTACTTCAGATTTTATTATACTAAAACTAGACTAAAATACTTCAGCTTTTATTATACTAAAACTAGAATAAAGTACTTCATATTTTATTAGACTAAAACTAGACTAAAATACTTCGTATTTTATTAAACTAAAACCAGACTAAAATACTTCAGATTTTATTAAACTAAAACTAGACTAAAATACTTCAGATTTTATTATACTAAAACTAAACAAAAATATTTCAGATTTTATTAGACTAAAACTAAACTAAATATTTCAGATTTATTGGACTAAAACTAGACTATATATTTCAGATTTTATTAGACTAAAACTAGACTAAATAGTTCAGATTTTATTAGACTAAAACTAGACTAAAATACTTCAGATTTTATCAGACTAAAACTAGATTAAAATACTTTGGATTTTATTTGACTAAAACTAGACTGAATATTTCAGATTTTTTTGGACTAAAACTACACGAAAATACTTCCGATTTTATTAGACTAAAACTAGACTAAAATAGTTAAGATTTTATTAGACTAAAACTAGAGTAAAATATTTCATATTTTATTAGACTAAAACTAAACTAAAATATTTCAGATTTTATTATACTAAAACTACACTAAATACTTCAGATTTTATTAGACTAAAACTAGACTAAAATACTTCAGATTTTATTTGACTAAAACTAGACTAAATAGTTCAGATTTTATTAGACTAAAACTAGATTAAAATACTTCAGATTTTATTTGACTAAAACTATACTAAAATACTTCAGATTTTATTAGACTAAAACTAGATTAAAATACTTCAGATTTAATTATACTAAAACTAGACTAAAGTACTTCAGATTTTATTATACTAAAACTAGACTAAAATACTTCAGCTTTTATTATACTAAAACTAGAATAAAGTACTTCATATTTTATTAGACTAAAACTAGACTAAAATACTTCATATTTTATTAAACTAAAACCAGACTAAAATACTTCAGATTTTATTAAACTAAAACTAGACTAAAATACTTCAGATTTTATTATACTAAAACTAAACAAAAATATTTCATAATTTATTAGACTAAAACTAAACTAAATATTTCAGATTTATTGGACTAAAACTAGACTATATATTTCAGATTTTATTAGACTAAAACTAGACTAAATAGTTCAGATTTTATTAGACTAAAACTAGACTAAAATACTTCAGATTTTATCAGACTAAAACTAGATTAAAATACTTTGGATTTTATTTGACTAAAACTAGACTGAATATTTCAGATTTTTTTGGACTAAAACTACACGAAAATACTTCCGATTTTATTAGACTAAAACTAGACTAAAATAGTTAAGATTTTATTAGACTAAAACTAGAGTAAAATATTTCATATTTTATTAGACTAAAACTAGACTAAAATATTTCAGATTTTTTTAGACTAAAACTAGACTAAAATACTTCAGATTTTGTTATACTAAGACTATACTTAAATAGTTAAGATTTTTTTAGACTAAAACTAGACTAAAATAGTTAAGATTTTATTAGACTAAAACTAGAGTAAAATATTTCATATTTTATTAGACTAAAACTAAACTAAAATATTTCAGATTTTATTATACTAAAACTACACTAAATACTTCAGATTTTATTAGACTAAAACTAGACTAAAATATTTCAGATTTTTTTAGACTAAAACTAGACTAAAATACTTCAGATTTTATTAGACTAAAACTAGACTAAAATATTTCAGATTTTATTAGACTAAAACTAGACTAAAATCTGATTTTATTGGACTAAAACTAGACTAAAACACTTTAGATTTTCTTTGACAAAAACTAGACTAAAATAAATTTTCTTTGACTAACAGTAGACTAAAATGACATTTTCTTTGACTAAAACTAGACTAAAAATTATATTTTATTTGGCTAAAACGACTAAAATACTTCAGATTTTCTTTGACAAAAACTAGACAAAAATACATTTTCTTTGGCTAAAACTAGACTGTAATCATATTTTATTTGACTAAAAGGACTAAAAAAAACAAAATAGGATAAGGTTGACAAAATATTATAAAAACTACCAGGGTCTAAGATTAATCTGACAAAAATAGATGACAAAATGAACACTGAACTCACTCCATCCCACAAGGGGTGCCAGACTCCAGCAGAGAGAGTAGATCCAGACCAAGAGGATGATAATGAGCGTCCGGCGTCCAGACGTCCAGCGGATGGCCTGCAGGGGTTTGGTGATCACGATGTAGCGGTCGATGGAAATGGCCAGGAGGTTGATCATGGATGTGATTCCAAACAGAGCGCCACAGAAGGCATACATCTTACAACCTGCATAGAAGCAGATGTGTGATGTGGAAACAGAGTAAGCGTCATTTTTTAATCAAGATATGTATTAATCTCACATCAACAATTTACAGAGTCAGTTCAATATACAAGTAAACATTATTTTCTAACCTATCCTGCCCTCACTAGACAGAATTTATAAAAATTATATTATTAAATTATAAAAATAAATACATAAATAACAATAATAATAATAAACAAAGAGCGCAAAGAAGGGTTACATTGTCACATCTGCATTTCAGTCAATGTAACATCCAAATTATTCATGTATGCCCCACAAGACTTATTTTTACAGATTAAACTATTTTTTTCAACAGGAAATTTCTAAGTAATCATTTATAAATGGTTTAGTTCTTTATGGGTTACACATTAATTATTACGCATTGTCACCGCATTGTATAAAGTGTTACCGGAAAGTTCCTCCAATTTCCATTTTAAAGCTCTAGATCTCTTTGGTGCTATCAGAGCCAACTTAGCTAAACGTAAATGTTTCCCTCGATCAAGCTGAAGAACTGACACATCCTCCAATAACATAGATCTCGGAACAGCTTAACATTAACAGTTCTGTCAATGGTTTGTGTTATGATTCTATTGGGTTTAAGTAACTGAGTAAGTGTCTAGATGTGGAGGAGGGCAAATTAGGTACCCATTTCACCAAACACCCATTCCTTGTACATGCAGTTGACGAAGAAGATGGGCGACTGAGTGATGGCCATGAGGAAGTCGCTCACTGCCAGATTCATGATGAAGTAATTCGGAGGCGTCCGTAGTTTCTTGTTACTGAAACACAAAAAGCAGCTTCAGTCACAGTCACAGTTACAGAAGCTGAGAGTAGATGTAAAGCAATTGCCATTTCCTCAAAACCTCAGCTAACCAAACACAATGCGTCAACTCACACTCATTTGAACCTTTAATGCACAGATAATTCACACAATTATTTTCACTTTCATATGATCAAAGTATGCAGGTAGTGGTAACTGGAATATATCTCTACTGTATATAAATAGGTAAAGAAAGCATTTTGCAAGTTGCATTATCAAATTGAAATGAAAGAGTTTGTTGAATGTTAAATACATTTTATCTGGTGCTTTTGATGCTGCTTTTAATGTAAATCAATGAGCGGATCATATCATATGATCATTCAGATATGATCATTCAGATCATATAAACTGATCTGAATATCACGCTATACAGTATCTCCAGTGATGAGATGAGATGTAAATGATCCGCACATATAACACAGTGATGGAGAGCTGAAGAAATAAACTCTCCTCAGAAGATGTGAGATGTTCTGGAGGCTTGTGAAGATCATTCCTCCGCTGAGGAACAGTGAAAGTAAAGCTTCTGGAAACAAACGCTCCTCAAAAGAGACTCTAAAACATGATTGATGGAGAATCAAGTGAAGCGGAGCTGCTTCAGTCCATTAAGAGTTCATCTGGAGATATTACTGACCTTATTCTCACCTTTACTTGATCACAATCAGGAGAGATTTGACACCAGAAGCTCCATCTGAAGCTGATTACACTAAAAGAGCTTTTACTACAACTTTAAACTATCAATCAGACGACAGAAGACGTGCAGTAGATTGTGTGTGACACAGTAAAGTCTTCATAGGGTTAGAACAGTGCTAGAAGCTTCTACAAGCGTTGACGGTGTTAAATTTATTGATTCAACACATGGCATCTGAGGTGATTCATCACACAACAATCACAGTGATTGCACATCATCTCATTAATAACTACAGTCACAGTTCACACAATTTCCTCTGATTGAACGTCCCCCATCTGAAACCCTTATCCCCGTCCATCAAGCATTAGAGCTTCAGGAGACATCAACACTTCACGGGAACAACACAGCCTTTCCTAGAAAGCTCTCAGCTGACAGACGACCTCCAGAGAGACACTAGGACGAGTTGTGATTCTCAGTCAGGATCCTAAATCCTGCAGCATGATAAGAGTATGTTCTCATCTGATTAACAGCAGTCATGTTTAGTCATTAGGTAACACCAGAAATAATCTGGGACAGAGATGGATTGTGACTTTGTTGCATATATTAGACAATGTTAAAGTTCCTGTCTCGAGGAACTTTGCTGCCTACTGGCTACTAGGGTTTTTATGGTATGACTTTTATTCGTCGTTGCATTTGCATCACCTAAACCCTAAAGTTCGGCCACTGTTACCCATCAGCCTTTATATAATCACTGTGGTTGTAAATCAGAAATGTTATGAGCTTGTTAAGTTCTCTCCAGCACACAGTAAAGTTTAAGGAGATGAGCGCTAGAATAAATGAGAGGCTTTTTTAAAGAGGTCAGACATTGATTCTTGTGTTGTACAGCGGGTCTGTTGAATTAAACAGGTTGTCCGTGGCTTTGTTTCTGTCTCTTGTCATTGACCAGTGAGAAGCTGATGGTTTATTTTCCACTTCCACACGATCACCACAAACTCCCAAACCCTAAAGGCCTTCATGTGCATCTGATTAATTACGGTCAAAAACATTTTGCTTAGTTTACAGTCAATGTGCATTATGTTATATAACTGCATGGCTACATTTCATTACATTATGCAATCATATTGTTAATGGGCCAATGCTAACAGCAGCTTCTAGAAGACATAACTTAGAAAAAAAAAACATTACAATATGATCTCATTTGTTGACATTAGTTGATGAATTACCAAACTAACAATAATCAATGTACTGTAAAGGTTTTATTAATATTGGTTAATGCTAGTTTATAGAAATACAGTGATTTATTGTTTGTCAACTTTAAAATATCAGTAACACTTTACAGTTGTATCTCATTAGTTAATGCAATGTCTAACATAAACTAACAATGGGCAATATTTTTTAAGTATTTGTTAACTAGATATTGATTGTTTGTTCATGCAAGCTCACAGTGCATCAACTAATGTTAACAGAACTAACTTTTAATTAAACGTTGAAATAAACATTGCATATAGAGTAATGCATATAAATATATATGCATTACTCAAGATTCAGATTCAAGATTGATAAAGACAGATCTTTAGCACTCGTAAGCGTGTGTGTTATGTCTTTAGGGCTGTGATCGATAAGAAAGTGTTGTGGGACTGAGAAGAGCGGTGCTCTTTGAGAGTGAGAGATGAACAAATGCAAAAAGTGTGTCATCGGCCCTGGAGGATTTAGACTGAATGCATCGCATAGAGTGTATCCACAATAAACCGAATCTTCATTTCACAGCACATTTTGGTTTGTTTTTGATCCTAGTCTTTACACTAAAATGCCACTTAGTCATGTTTTACTCATGAATTGTTTTAGTCTAGCTTAGATTTTAAAACAATTAAGCAGTTCTATAAAAACTCAAAATTCATTATATACGCCTGTAAAATATATGATTAACCTGTTAATATGAGTGAATTTAAACATGCAACACACACAGAATTTATTTATTTATTTTTTTAATAAATATCCAACTGAAATATGAAATGATACAAATATTTTTTTATGATACTCTAAATATCTAATATGCAGCAGTGTTTTAATGAGTGAGTCATTGAATAACTCACTCAACCAGTTAGTTGGAAGGGCTGATTCATTCAGAAACAAAGCAAGTCCTTACGAATGAGTCACTGAATCATTGATTCAAGATTCACTCAAACAGATGATTCATTCAGAAACAAAGCAAGTCCTTACGAATGAGTCACTGAATCATTGATTCAAGATTCACTCAAACAGATGATTCATTCAGAAACAAAGCAAGTCCTTAAGAATGAGTCACTGAATCATTGATTCAAGATTCACTCAAACAGATGATTCATTCAGACACAAAGCAAGTCCTTACGAATGAGTCACTGAATCATTGATTCAAGATTCACTCAAACAGATGATTCTTTCAGAAACCAAGCAGGTGACTGAATCATTGACTTAAGCCATTTGTACAAAATTAATTTCAGTAACGAAACACTGCTCTAAACAGTTAGAAAGTGCGAAACTGCACAAAACACGTTAACTTTATTTCACTGTTGCATAAAATCAATATTGACAAAATCACTGAGTATTTGTTTGTGAAAAAATGTAGTTGATGAAAGACAATTAGTTCACGCTGCAGTTAACTACTCCTGTTTAACCTTAATTTATCTCATACTTTTATTTACAGGAATGTTGTAATTCTACATCCACTCACAATTTTTACGTTTAATCTAAACGTTTAAACTTTATCATGTTTATTAATGTCTGAAAATGCTCCTGCAGTGTGTCTGCTGTCACCATCTATTACTGACGGCAAACCGTCCCTCTCAGCAACGACTAAAATAAATCTGTCAGTATAAAACCATGTCAAGACTGCTAGACTTCAAACAGCAGTACGAGTAATTAAAATGAAAGACAAAATCAGCAGTGAGTCATACTGCAGTGACGCAGGATTGAGGAGTTATTAAGACCAAACATTTCACAGCATCAGATTGCGCAAACCTCAGTGTAGTCTTTATGCTGGAAAATGTGTCCTGAAATCAGTTTTTAATGAGATTTTGTGAAAAAGGAATTACAAAAGATCTCAAAAGTGGCTCAAACTGTGCTCAGATCTGATCTCAATATGAAATTATCAGCATCCACATTATTTTTACACTGGGAAGTTTGTATTAATTAAGATACTTTACTGTTTTTGAAAGAAGTCTCTTCTGCTCACCAAGGCTGCATTTATTTGATAGAAAATACAGTAAAAATAGCTAAATATTATTACAATTTTAAATAGATGTTTTCTATGAGAATATCTCTTAAAATGTAATTGATTTCTGTGATTAAACCAATCATTTCCACAGTCTTCAGTGTCACATGATCTTCAGAAATCATAATAATATTCTGTTTTGCTGCTCAAGAAACATTTCTGATTATCATCAATGTTACATAATATTTTTGTGGAAACTGTGATACATT
Organism: Carassius auratus; assembly: GCF_003368295.1. Classification (NCBI taxonomy): domain Eukaryota; kingdom Metazoa; phylum Chordata; class Actinopteri; order Cypriniformes; family Cyprinidae; genus Carassius; species Carassius auratus. The sequence goes on from NC_039252.1 coordinate 17,228,218, forward strand.
TTACTTCGTTAAATATAAAGTTCAAAAGAGCTGTATTTATTTGTAACAGTATTTGGAGCAGTATTTTGGAACATTATACATTGAAAAAATATCTTCATTTTGAATTTGTGTGTGTGTGTCTGTGTGTGTGTAAAACGTAATATACTACAATTTGAAAGTTTGGGTTCAACAAGATTTTTATTTTTTATTTTTTTATTAAAGCTGCGGTAGGGAACTTTTGACGCTCTAGCGGTTAATAAACAGAACTGCTTGCGTCTTGCGGAAGAACATCGTAGCCGGAACTACTTCTCTCTGTTTATGTCTATGAAGAATCACAAAGGTACTGGGTTACTCCGCCGCGGTATCCCCGAAGCAATATAAAATAGTCCGAATATAAACACTTATTACTGGTGTACCCTAGTGATTCAGGACAAGCTAAAAACACGGTTTGGAAAATGGATTCATGGTGTACTCGCTTATTATGTTCATTTTTCTACATTTTAAACACAAACAAAGTTACGGACCGCAGCTCTGATTGGTTGTTTTTTACCGGGATCGATGTATTCCTGCAAATGGCAATAGGACACTGGGAGGAGCCAGAGGAGCTTGATTTTTTCACAGATTATCTGTCTCATATTCTACTGTCAGGACATAATGACAGGTTTAATAAATATGTAAAAAATATTTTTTTTTTTTTTACAAAAGTTCCCTACAGCACCTTTAATAGCCTCAGCAAGGATGCATTAAAATAATCACAACAATTTTAAATAAATGCTGTTCTTTTTTTAACTTTCTATTCATCAAAGAATCATGATTATTGAAAAACAAATTGTGCAGCACAACTGTGTTCAACACTGATAATAATCAGAAATGTTTCTTGAGCAGTAAATCATCATATTATTCTGATTTCTGAAGATCATGTGACACTAAAGACTGGAGGAATGATGCTGAAAATACAGCGGAGCATCAGAGAAATACATTACACTTTAACACAGATTCACACAATTTTTACTGTATTTACTGTATTTTTTATTTAACAAATACATCCCTTAACATAAAACACTTTTCTCCAGAAACTGATGTGCAATGCTCACTTAGACACTGTCAAAAAGAGCCTCAGCTTCATAACAGTAGACGCTTAGTTTAAGTTGATGAGACGTGAGATCCTACCTGAAGAAGGCATACATGACCAGCAGGTTTCCAATCACTCCTACAGCCCCGATAACAGCCACGAAGAAGGCCACTATGTAGTGTGCATGATCGGGAACGTCCACTTTCCTGAAGAAGCCTCGGTTCATGTCCACCGTCTCCTCCATACCTGCCAGAAGACGCTCATTAAAGCTCCATCTGACTTCACTGACCTCTCAAAGTCCAGCCAAAGAGTTTCTCCAGAAGAATCTCCTCTTAATACATTTCCAACTTGCTTTAGTGTTGTTACACCAGTGTTTGGGGTATGTTCACAGCATGTGATTCAAGAGGCTTATGGCAAATAAGAACATGCTCTGTTTGAGCTCTCGCTCATCCTGCAACCGAAAACCGCCTCCAGCTCCAGAAATACAGGCAAAGCAATAACACGTGCAGCACAAAGACTTATTTTTTAAAAACCTCACATGAATATGCTTCATGGTCTTCATACCTGAGAGGGTGAATAAGTACTGCGTGTCTGTCTGGATGAGCTTTAGTTACAATTCATGACTAATATTACAAGTTATGAAACAATATTTAGTGTCTCGGGACATTAAGATCTTGAAAACATGGAGTCAGTTGTTTCTGGACTCGCAAAAATATCTAAAAATAGGTTGAACGCGAACACTATATTCTGTCTCCAGTTTTATTTAGATTGTATGATCCTAGACAGAGGATTTTACATTTATTTTTAACTCCCTTTTCCCTAACTTCTTTAGTTATTTCACTATTATTACAGTAAAAATGTATTTTACTTATGTAAAACTTGTTTATTATTTGTATTATTATTCCAAATAGCAAACAATAAATTAATACATTGAATAAAATTAGTAAAGAAGTATTTAGTTTCGATCTTCTAAATGCAGCTTCCAGCTCCTCTGTACTCATCTTACTGGTCTGTCTGCTGCTTTTGACACTGTTAATCACCAGATTCTCCTGTCCACCCTCAGAAAGATGGGCATCTCTAGAACCACGCTCCTGTGGGTTAAGTCCTACCTCTCTGACAGATCCTTCAGTGTGTCTTGGAGGCGGGAAGTTTCTAAGTCGCAACAACTTGCTACTGGGGTTCCTCAAGGCTCAGTACTAGGACCACTTCTCTTCTCCATTTACATTAGGATCTGTCATCCAGAAGCATGGCTTTTCTTATCACTGCTATGCTGATGACACCCAACTCTACTTCTCATTCCAGCCTGATGACCCGACGGTAGCTGCTCACATTTCAGCCTGTCTGAGTGACATTTCTAGCTGGATGAATGACCATCACCTTCAGCTTAACCTTACGAAGACTGAACTCCTGGTGATTCCAGCTAACCCATTGCTTCATCACAACTTCTCTATACAGCTGGGTTCGTCAACCATTACTCCTTGGAGGACAGCCAGAAACCTAGGAGTTGTGATGGATCATCAATTAAGCTTCACTGACCACATTACTACAACGACCCGGTCCTGCAGGTTTGCCTTATACAACATTAGGAAGATTAGACCCTTCCTGTCAGAGCAAGCAACCCAACTTCTTGTCCAAGCTCTTGTTCTCTCCAGATTGGACTATTGTACTCCTCTCCTCATCAGGTTACACTGGCTACCAGTAGCCAATCGCATCAAATTCAAGGTACTGATGCTTACCTACAAGACGACCACTGGCACGGCACCAACTTACCTAAACTCACTGGTTAAATCTCATGTGCCCTCCAGAAGTTTGTGCTCTGCAAGTGAACGACGCCTTGTGGTGCCATCCCAAAGAAATTCAAAATCACTCTCACGGACCTTTTCCTGGACTGTGCCAATGCAAATGTGAATGTTATAGGTATACTGTACACAAAATGTACATGCTACCACAAACAAACAATAATTCAAAAATGTACTGGGATCCTGGCAGTGTTTGTTCCCAGTACAGCATGACAAACATAACACCTGGGTCCTGCTGTGTTTACAGATATTGAATATTTCTATACTTCAGTACTGTATATGAACTGAAGCCCTTCAGGCGGCTGCGGCTCGGATTATTGCTCCTGTCTAAAGGTGCGGAGGAAACCTCTTCAAATCTGTTACACTGAAGAGTTTATGAAAACAGACATATTAAGATATGACAGCATCCATAAAACAACATATGTTGTGCAGGAGAGATTTACAATTGTAATCATTTAAATTAGACACAGACATGAGCCTCACGATTAAAGGAAGTAATTAAACCCGAGAGAGAGTGATTAAATGCTCTATGTAGGTGCCATAAGAGGATTTCCCTCTCTTTATTTATTTATTTATTTAATGTTAATATGATCAAGACCATCAACAGGGTCATGCAAGTTAAAGCTGTTCAATCTGAATGTAAAAAACAGCTTCTGTCTAAGATGACGTTCACTTGCCCTTAATGTCTAATTCATTGCATCATCAAAATTACATAATACTCAAAAATACATCAGAGCAAAAAGTTTATGGAAAAGCTCCTGAAACGTGTGTGTGTGTATAATTAGATGTTAAGAGGGCAACCCAAAGCTTAAACATAAACAAAACAAAAGTAATAAAAATTTTTAAAAAATAAATAAAAACTCCCAATTTTAAGCTATTTCTCTGGGTATAACCCATTCCCAGTAACAAAGATTAATAATCATTGGTTCATCAATGTTCTCTCTGTGACCTCAGACTACATTTAGCTTTCAGGACAGAAACTCTCAAAAAGCAAGTGTCCCAATGGATTGAAAGGTCCGACGATGTTCAAATGTGGGAAATTATCATCTTTTTTGTTTTCCATCAGATGACTTTAAAATAGCAAAGCCAAAGGCCTCACGCAGACTGAAATGACAGACAGACGTCAACAAAACCAACACAAACACAGACCATGATGACAGATCCAGTTACAATCATCCCAAATGATGACTGAAATCTGTACAGACTGATTTTTGCACTTTATGTTTAGTGTAAAGTGTCATTTAGAGTAGAAACAATGTCTAACAAATAAAAGAAACAAATACATTTTTCATAATTCAACAGAATAAATGTTGTAAAACATGCAAACACAGACAGAAAATAATCACAACAAGCTCACTATGATTTCATTTCTGACAGACTAAATTAAAATACTTCAAAATGACAGCTAAAACAATAAATGGCTATTTTTGTAGTTTGTGTCTGAAACAGTAGACAAAGTGAACATTTTTAGACCAAAATATTGTGTAAATGTTTTTAGACATCTAAACTGTTCCTCCTAATTAATTTTTTTTTTTAAATGTACAAAAACAGAAAATAATAATAATAACTCATAATGATTTATTTTCTGACAAATTCAGTAAAAAAAAAAAAAAAAAAAAAAAGAATTAGAATTTCGGTGCCAAAATAATGTTTTACTAAATAAAATTTAAATGCAAAAATGTTTATATGTTTATATAATAAATAATAAAACAAAACATTAAAATAAATGAAAAAATACATGAATTAAAAAAGTTGTGTTTTAGGGTTAAATAACATTTTATATATAAAAAAAACATTTAAATAAATAAATGAATACATACTTGGCTATTTTAATTTTTCTTTATATATTTATGTCAAATATAAAGTGCTATTTGTTTGCCAAAATATTGTTTTATAAAATAAAACACACAAAAAAAATTTTTTTTATAAAATAAAAACATTGAAATAAATAAATAAATACATGAATGAAAAGATTTTTACAAATAAACGTGTACATTTTTTTTTTTTTTTTTTACAGAACTTACTCCTAATTCAACAAATAAATAACATTTTATTTGACTATTTTAATTTTTATTTATATATTTATATCAAATATAAAGTGCAATTATGAAGTAAAAATAATATTTTACTAAATAAAATAAACAGAAAGTGTAGCTGATTGTCGGTAATTGATCAGATGAGAGTGTGGCGTTACCTGCGGTGTTGTCTCTGTCTGCGCCTGCAGTGTTTCAGTGAGATCGGTCCACATGCGAGTCAGTGCTGTTGAATATGAACAGCTCCAGATCTGGCTGTGTTCTAATCCAGCAGAGGGGCGGAGCTTCACTTACAGTCGTCATGAGCACACTGACTGACACACAGAGCGACCCCACGCCGCTTGGACACTGATCCACACGCTCAATTGATTTTATTGTCACTTTCAATTGCCCACAATTTGTTCATCCGGACTGAAGAGACTGGAATGTCAATGCCATGCATGTTTAATGGAGGATTGATGTACGGAGAACACATGTAAATCCAACCATAAACCTCTTAAATACTATAACTACACCAAATGTTCTGTATTGTGCAAGAACTCATGCATTCTGACAAACACTGGGGTTATACAGAGAAAATTCTCCACTTTATCACATGCAAAACAACATTATTTAGAAGAGTGTTATTTAGTTTTTTTTGGAACTAGTTTTTAGTTTTATATTTTCTATTTTCACTTTAATTTAAATTCAAGTTTAAGTTAGATATAGTTTAGTTTCTTATATTATTTATTGGATTTAGTTACTTCAGTACTGTTTCCAACCAATCAACCAATGTAATTTTGACTTTATCTCATATTTACATTTTGAGATTCTCTCAATTCAGTTTTTTTTCTTTCTTTTTTGCAGTTTGCAATTTCTCAGAATTGTGAAAACAAAAATCAGAACTGTGGGATACAAAGTTGCAATTACCTTTTTCATTTTATTATTATGTGTCTTAAAAGACTTTTTCCAAATAACATATGTTATAAACTCAATTCTGATGAAAAAAGTACTGAAAGATATAAATTGTGAGATAAATATTCTGAATTAAATATAAATTCAACTGAGAGATATGCATAAATAAAAACACGGAATAATGAGATAGAAACTCAGAGTTGTGAGACAAACTTATTATAACATTTTAACTCAGAACTGAGATTTATAAACTTTTTATAAAATATAAAATCATAATTGAAATAAATGTCTTTCTAAATTTTTGACATAAACACAGAATTATAATACAAACTCAAAATTGCACCTAAAAATTTAGACTTCTGAGTTTCTATTGCACAATTTTGAGGGAAAAAAATATTTGCAAAATCACAAATAAAACAAAACAAAAAAAGTCTGAATTGCGAGATGAAAAGTCACAATTACCTTGTGATGCAGGCAGAACTCCAACTGAGAAATAAGAAATGTTGCTTTGGCAAGTAGCTGAAATAAAATATATTTGTTTGGAATACTTTATTTAAATTATATATTTTATTTTAAGTCAAGGAAATGGTTTTCGTTTTAGATAAATTTTAAAACAAAACAGATTAAATTAAATTAAATTAAATTAAATTAAATTAAATTAAATTAAATTAAATTAAATTCAAAAAATAAAATTAAATTCAAAAAATAAAATTAAATAAAATTAAATAAAATTAAATAAAATTAAATAAAATTAAAATAAAGTAAAATAATATATTTTATTTTATTTTATTTTTGAATTGAATTGAATCGTATTGAATTGAATTTAATTTAATCTGTTTTGTTTTAAAATTTATCTAAACTTAAAATAAAATATATAATTTTATATATTTTTTTTTAATGTTATTTTATTTTATCCCCTGGAAGCAAATCTTTCTAGATGTGGAGAAACTTTAATTTTGCACATAAAACTTCCACTAAATGGCCAGATAGTCTCAGTAAGACTAGCTCGGAGTCTTTTAGCACATACTGTATTAGACTCATGAGGGAGTCCTGATGAACTCTCCCCGGGTCAGAATAAGAGAACTGGACAGCAGCCACTGCATGTCAAGAGCTTCCAGCTTTTAAAATAAGCATCCATGTGTGAAGAGATTCCTCAGAGACAAACGCCTGAGCAGATAAAAGCTCACCGACACTGATCGGATCAGAGCCAAACGTTACCTGCTGCTCATTCACCCTTCAGACAGCTCAGTTCAGTCCACACACTACAGCAGACGACACTGACATGTGTCTGAAAGCAAATGAAGAAATGCTATAGCGCTTTAACAAGATCATCTGTTGCAACATCAACAACTTCACACACCACTGTGTGTTCAGCAGGAATCAAGCGTAAACAATGCTGGTCACTAACAAGTGTCTCAACAAAACGATGCATTTTTAACAGATTAACAGCGTTCACACTGTGAAAGTTTCAATGCTGAACCAGTATTTACAACATATACATCTCTGCAGCGACGTATCGACCTTTCTTGTAATGCACATATAAATCCCACTAAATATAATAGTTAATTTTAGCATCTTATATTCGTTGCAATACAGTAAACTGTCGGTTTCAACCGATATCTTTCTAAATTATCGGTATCGGCTGAGAAATTTAGTATTGGTCCATTCCTGTTATACACAGTATGCAAAAACAATGTTTATAAACATGCTCTTTTAATAAAGTACATTATAGCTACACTTTGGTCTAATTATATAATATAGATAGTGAATCAAATTTATGGCTGTTTTTGAAGAAACTACTAAATGTAGTAACCGATAAATTTTCTCAGTCATTTTCTGGTCAGAGTTATTGCTCTATTATGCAACAGAAATCAATAATAAGTTGTTTAAAAACATCTGAATCTTTGTGCATTTCGCTCTGAATGCCATTACACACAGAAGAGGAGTGACACCGGATTAAGCTGCAGTGTGAACAGGTTTCAAATCAGGAAAAAAGAAAGCAAAAGCATCGGTTTCCATCTGACTCTTGTGATGACACTAACATATGACGCTAACAGATTTGAACATTTATAACTCTTTGCAGAAACTCACATCCATCACTATCAGGTGGATATGATTAAACAGAAACTTTTAAGGCGACAAAACATGTGACCTCTTGATTTATAAAAACCATTTTCATTTTTTAAGTATTTTCTTCGCACTTCAATATTACATCAACTACTAATGAACAACTTATTTTTTATTTGCATTCGGTCAGAGGGATCATTTAAGTATGTTACTATGTCTTTGGAAGGCTTTTGACTTTCAAAAACATAAAAATTTATAAATTCACATTATTACTTATTTATATGAAGTAATCTAAAAGTCGAATCCGATCTAAAATCTGATTATATTACTTATAAGTGCAGTGTAACGGATTGCGTTACTAACTATCGTTATTGTCATGGAATTTGAAATCAGCGATTGATTACAGTTTGTAAGTTTGTAAGCTCTGGTACATTAGCATTTAGTCATATAGCAGACGCTGTTTTCCAGAGCGTGTTCCCAATTTCATCATTTTAGCTCATGTGATTCACAGTAGGCTTAAATAAATTTCTGCATAAAAATGATCCTTGACCTTCTGATGTAAAACCAGACAACAAGCTCCAACCTTTGAGTCGTGTAAAACACATATTTGCATGAAGTCTTTACCACACAGAGAAGCAGAGAGACACATCTTCTGTGAGCAAAGTGAACACAGAAGACCAATCGATGCGGTCAGTAATAAACACAGCTTTAATTAACTTTACAAATCTGTCATTGACAACTGCAGCAAAAAAAAAACATTCAGGATCTCAAACGCACAGCAGCATCACACACCACCCAATCTCCAGCATTTGTCGAAATTAAACCAGTAGCATTTAAAGTGCCGTGAAACGTGAATGGGTGCCGTCAGAATAAAAACATCACAATAATCCACGAGTAATCTACAGCACTCCAGTCCAGCAGGTAACATCATAAATTAAAGCTACAATAAATATAACCAAATAAAAGCATTAAAAACCATTTCCATTAGATAAAACTTTGTTAATTGAAACGAAGCTAAAATAAAATAAATATAAATATTAGATGAAGAACCTGTTAATTGTTAACTAAAACTGAATCTATTAAAAATATTTTTGTTGACTGAAGTAATGCGGAAATAAAATATGAATATAAATATTAAATTAAAAACTAGCTAGTTATCTAGTTAAATTAAAAAATAAATAAAGGTGAAAGAAAAGATATTAAATGAAAGATTTCACATTGCTAACTAAAACTATTCACAATACATTTTTATAATTAAAAAAAAAGCTGAAATCAAGTAAAATATAAATATTAGATAAAAATTAGAAATTTTGTATAATTTAAAAAATTGTGAAATAATAACATAATTTTAACTATTTTAACTCCACTGCATTTAAAAAATATATATTAATTAATTATTTAAAAAATGTATATTTTTTTATTTTTTTAAAGTTGTAAATAAAGATTATTGGAGTATTCTTTACTTAAGGATTTCAGGTTTAGTTCAGTGTGTTGATAAAGCTCAATAGAATTATTACAAAACGTTAAGAACAAAAATGACAAACGCACATAAAACTACTACATAAACTACATATAAATACAAAAATAAAAACGATATAATATCATTAAATGCTATAACAGTATATAAACAATACTATTAAACACAGTTTGTCCTAAACAGATCTCATCAACTCTTTATTATGATCTGAGCTCAGCGTTGAGGCCATTTAGAGAAATCTGTTCAGTGCAGTTGTTTTGACAGAGGAAAACAAGCTACATTTGTAACTTGCTCTTCAGAAGTACCTGTTTTAAACGCAATAAATCAGAGTGACCAATGTTTGGTTATTGACCACTGAAAATGCGTACGATGATTTAACTATTTGAAGCCATATTATCATTTTGAACCCCCCCCCCCCCCTACAAAATAGAGCATTACTCAGTAAATATACATCCATTGTATTTAATATTTTGGCTTTCAACACCATTTATGTTTGTCTAATATGCTGCTGAAGATCATTCATTTCTGATTATCAATATTTACCAGCTGCAAAAGAAACTGCAAAACCAATCATAGCCACTAGATGGAAATATTTGCACAACTATTGAATTGAACTGAAATAATAAAGCCCACGTGCCTGGATGATCCAGTCACATTTTAGTACAACTGAAATACTGTGATAGTTTTTAATAATATTTTTATTTAATACATTAATACATACAAGTTTGAGTAATTGAGTAAATAAACATACTTTAGTTTTATAAACTCATACACATTTTCTTGTGTGTCTCTAGCACACATTTACATTGATTTTAAAATCTCTCATAATTAATGATGCTTTAAAAATAAAAGATTTTTCCTGGATTTTTTTTATTTTTATATAATAATAAAATAAAATAAAATAATTAATAAAAAAGCCAAGATCAGACTCCATCAATGTTTTCTAACAACAACATTTACGCTTTAACATTAAAGAGCACACACACACATAAAACAAACAATAGAAAGGTTATATTATTTAATATTTTTCATGTTAAATCTACTATTGTATTGCATTGTATATAAATATTCTACAGTCAGTATTAAGTTCAATAACATAAGAAGAATTATGTAATTACACCCAACACTGGTAGGATATACACTCTTGATTCATAGCGTGGTTCCTGTGAATCACTGGACCTGTGCAGGGGGCAGAGGTCAGAGGTCAGAAGTCACAGCATGCACATGACTCACCTTCATGTTCCCCGCTGAGGGCTCGACCCCCGGGGTCACAGCCGTGTGTCAATCATCTCTGAACACTGCATCACAGAAATAAATTACACTTTAATGCAGATTCACATAGAAATCCCTTATTTTGGATTCTAATAATTGTCATATTTTTACAGTATTTCTGATCAAATAAATGCAGCCCTAGTGAGGCACATTTTCATTACTCCTGACTTTTGACTCCCAGTGTGTATATGTCTGTATATGTTTACTGTCCAGACTGAAGGTAGACAATCAAGTCTACAACTAATTATGATTTATTCAAGTATAATTGCGTCAGCAAAAGCCTGGTGGTCCGACCCACAGTGTGTTAAAGTGCTGTAATGATCATTAGCTCTCTGTTTTCCTGAGGGATTCTATTGTTCAGCAGAAATCACTCAGTCATGTGACGAACCATCTGTGTTTATCTTTTCTTGTGTCTGAGTTTTTCAGACGCAGCTAAAGCTTCATTAGAAATACATGTAACTATCCCAGTCCAAATAGCTATTTATCCTCAACTAATTACTGTAAAGTACTGGAGCAGAACAGAGTGAAGGTTACAAAAGTTACCCAAAATATGCTTTTGGAAAAAAGAACAAAAACGCTGCTTGAGAGAAACCTGATATTGAAGCTAAAGAAGAATCTATTTTAGGGATTAACTAAACAGCAAAATAAACGCAGATGTTCTTGAATGCTGCAAGAAGTGTGTGCCAGATTCATAATCACGTGAACGCAAGCATAACAACAGACAACTGGATACTGGTTACTAATAACGCGTTACTGCCCAACACTGGACAACACTCTTAAGAAAAAGGGTTAATTGGGGTTCAATATAGAACCATAGGGTTCTTTACTCAACTCCAAAGAACTTTTTATGATAAAAAGGTTCTATAATGACAAGTGACAACCCTTTTGGCACAAAGGTTCTTTAGGTTATTATTCATTCATATATTACATTATTCTGCAACATTTTGTATTTGTAATTAAATTATTGTTTGTAGTAATTTAATATCACATTTTAATCATGCTGATTTTTAGAGAAAAACTGAAATGCGATATTGATTAACTACAGAAAATGATATAAATATATACATTTTCTAACCCCCATATCTTGAATTTTGTGATCATTCTCATGCATTCATAAATGCATTTGAATACACGAAATAATGCAGTGAAAGAACGCACTCAAAATGCACACGCGCATTAGTATGACTTCATCATGTAACTTTACATTA